>NC_056750.1:91392522-91450022 GCF_019279795.1 Protopterus annectens
TTTTGTGAGTTGATCCCATGTTTAAGTTTGCGCCTATGAAAGTAATTAGAACTTTGTTTTGTGAGGGTAGCTGACATCCGAACAGTGTTTAAGTTTGCGCCTATGAAAGTAATAGACTGGCAGGGCAATAAGGAGGATTTTTCGTAGTTGATCGAAATTCCCAATTGAGTGCAAAGATTTATTGTGCAATCCCTGGCTTGAAGGAGTTGATGCCTGGTGGTGGCTGAAAGGAGCCAGTCATCTAGATACGGAAACACCTGGAATCCTTGACGTCTCAGGTGAGCCGTGACCACTGCCATACATTTGGTGAACACTCTGGGGGCTGTAGTGAGACCAAAGGGCAGGGCTCTGAATTGGAAGTGACTGGACCCCAGCCGAAAGCGGAGAAACCTTCTGGAGCGCCTGTGAATTTTTATGTGATAGTACGCATCCTGAAGGTCTATTGAGCACATCCAGTTGTCCTTCTCTAGGAAGGGCAGAATTGACTGAAGTGTGACCATTCGCAATCTTGTCTTTCTCACAGACTTGTTAAGTCTGCTGAGATCCAATATTGGTCTCCAGTCTCCCGTCTTTTTGGGGACCAAAAAGTACCTTGAGTAGATTCCGGGCTCTGAATGGTCTGTTGTAACTGGCTGAATGGCTCTTTTTTGTAGAAGTTTGAATACTTCTAACTCTGCAATTTCCCTTAGACCGGGTGGTACATCTGGAAGGGAATTTGAGTGAGAAAAGGGACTTTCCTCGAAAGGAATTTTGTAACCCTCGGATATGATCGACTGTACCCATCTGTCTTGAGTGAGGGAACGCCAGGCTTCTGGGTACAGCGATAGTCTTTCCCCGACTGCCTCCAAGGATGGACAGTCGGGCAACATCTCAGGGATGCTGAAAGGGCTTGTCAGAGAGAGGCTCTCTGCTTCCCTGGTTTTGTGGACCCCTCTGCCTCTAGAGCGGCCTGTTATTGTTACCCCCTCTGCCTCTAGGGGTAAACTGACCACGTGTATCCGGTGCGACTCCTTGGGATTTGCGGAACCACATTTTGCCACCCTTCTGTCCTTTAGGGTAAGGTCTAGAAGGGGTGGAAAAACGGACCCCTACGGCAGAAAGAGTCTTGCCGTCCTGCTCACACCTGGTCAATGTTTCCTTCACTTGAGGGCCAAACAAAGCTGACCCATCAAAGGGAGAGTTTGTGAAGGACGCCTTAAAGGGATCTGCAAAATTACAGAGCCGCATCCAGGCTTGGCGTCTAAGAGCCACACCTGTACCTGCGGCCCTACTCGCTCCATCTGCTGCATATGATATCAGTCGCATGGAGGAGTTAGCAATAGAATTAAGGGTTCCTAGCTGTGAAGCAATTTTTTCTTGAGCCCCTGCAGCTGTGGGATCCTGTACTACTTCACCTAGCTCCTTAAGGATATCCCTTTGGAGTCTGGTGAAGTGACATAAGTAGTTCAGCGAGCGCATAGCAAAGGTCGCTGAAGAAAACATCCGCTTACCATACCTATCCATGGTCCTAGAGTCCTTATTAGGAGGATGGACAGGTACGGAAGGATCTGCAAGTTCCTTCTTAGTGGCAGCCGCCACCACCATGGCATCAGCAGGGACACCTTTCGTAAGGAATTGCTTGTCCAAAGGGGCAGTAATAAATTTAGAAGGCCTCCTAGGAACTGGCTCTACAGAGTCAGGAGCAGCCCACGCCTTTCGAGCAATAACCTGCATAAGGGGGTCGAAAGGCGGAGACACCCAGGAGGAGGAAGGCCGAGATCCAAACGCCTCCAGGTATACCGACTCATCCTCAGAGGGATTATTGGAGGGCCAGTTTCCCCTCTGTTTAAGGAGTTCTAGGATGTCTGAAAATGAGACATCCTCAGAGGGGGATCTTGGGGATCCCTCCGACTCATCTAAGTCGGTATCTGAAGTGATAGACTCGGGGGAGTCTACGTGTTTCCTCTTACAAGTCCTCTTGCACGGAGGATCCCCTGACTAATCAGGAGAATCCTCGGAAGAGGGGGTTCTTCCCAGTGGGGAAACCTGAGGCGGAGGATCTCTGGGTCCGGGAGCAAGAGATATGGCAGAGATATCGACAGGCACCGTAGAGGGAGGAGCTAAGGGAACAGACTGCTGGCTGAGTCCAGTGGCCAGCACACTCTTCATCACCTCGAGGCTCCTCCCAGGGAGGTCCGAGAGAACCCGTTCCGAAGAAACCGGAACTCCGGGGCCCACTGAAAGAGAAGGCTCCGAGGCAGATGTCGGGGCCGAGCTCACCAAGGCCGAGGCTCCAAGGGGAAGAGTGGGGTCAGACAAGGGTCCGATGCCACTCACCCCCTCGGAGGAGACCAGGGAAGCCCGACCACCGAATCCCTCTAAGGAAGGTCTCGAAAAGGAGATAAGAGTAGAGGCTGAGGGAGCAGAAGGGGGTGGTATCTGTCCCTCAGCCATAGCAGAAACTATTCCCGAAGACTCCAGCTCCAAACTCTGAGGTAGAGTCGAAGGAGGAACTGCAAGGGGGTGTGGACTAATAGTCGTCTGTTGAGACGGACTATGTAGCATCTGGGCCAGTGCCTGTGATTTTAATAATCTACTGACCACCCTCTCTAAATCATGGTCAGAAAGCCTGGATGACCTAGATGATCGGCTCCGATGGCTCCGTTCCGAGAGGAGAGGTGAGGCCGGAACCGAGAGTATCTGTTCCAAGGAAGGGGACCTGGACCTCTTCCTCAAAGGAACCATCGGAGCCGACGAAACCATGGATGCAGTCGGAGCCGAAGACTTTTCGGCACCGACAGAAGGTCTCGATGCATCGGCTCCGGCCGGAGCCGATACAGACATAAAAGTAAGGGTGTCGGTGCCGGTCGGCGCCGACACCGAAGCCTGAGCCACATGGTGCTCGGAACCAATCGGAGCCGACACCAATGTGACCGAACCAGTATCGGCACCGCTAGCCATCGGTGCCGAAGGTTTGTGCAAACCAGGATCGGCTCCAGCCGGAGCCGATCTCGACTCTGAAAGAGTCGGAACCGAGGCCGCAGGCTTAGACACAGAAGCCTGGGCCTTGGAAGACTTGGAAGTCTTACTCGGAGCCGACTTAGCCGGAGAGCCCTCCGGTTTAAGTAGGCCCCTTAAAATCAATTTGTTTCTCCTCTCCTGCAGGACTCTCTGGCTAAAGGAATGACAAATTGCACAGGAGTCCTGCAGGTGGAGAGGTCCCAGGCAGTATAAGCAAGAAGTGTGACCGTCTGTCAGAGACATCTTCTGACAGCACGAGTCACACTTCTTAAAGCCTGAGACCCTTTCCTTGGACATGGTTGCAAAAACACACACAACACAGTCCCAAGAACCAGTTATCCCAAAAAATATAAGATAACTAACCTCTCTCACACACACACACACACACACACCCTAACAAGGGGGGGGGGGGCGTGGGAGTGGAGAAGGCCTGACTAAAAAAATTAAGGAGTGAGGGAATTTCTAGTCAGAAGGGACTTAATCTAAACTAAAAATGTTAAATATAAAATTTTAAGGTAAAAAAGGGGCAAAAATAGTATTATTTTAAACACTTACCAGGAGCTGGTAAAAGGAGGACCTCATCAGCGAAGCGGCAAACGAGATCTGGGTACTTACCGCCTTGCATCATGGGATATGGGGCTGCCTCGAGCTGGTAAAAGTGACTCTCGAGCTTAGCAAAGTGCCGAGTCGGAGCCGAGGATCGGCTTCGAACCCATCAAGCAAGAATGAAGGCGAGATTGACAACTTAATATAAAATATTAACTTACGGAACATTAGCTTTTTTAGGTGAGAGGTAGTGGAAATGTCAACATAACAGAACAAAATAAATAAATGACAAACACTTTCAATATTTTGCCATCATAAAATGCATAAGCATTGTAACTATAATGCGTTAATTATGCTATCATCTGCAGTGGTTTCTCACCTGAAATAGGGTTAAAATTGTTGTAGCAAAGGATGCAGCAACCACAAAGGCTCTCCAATACTTAATTTTTTGACTACATGGAGAAAAGCAAGGGATCTCAAAAAGTATTTTACTAAAGGGAGTGCTTGTTGCTTTCTTCTCCACTGTATACTGGTCATCAAATTCCATAGCAGAAAATTAAATGAATTATCAGACGACCTATATAAAAAGAACACAATCATTTCTCAGTGCTAAACATTTCCCCTGACACATGAAAGCTATGCTAACAATGTCAGTAATGGCATGAATATCTAATGCTTCTTTTCACCAAAATTAAGCCATGCCACCCTAAAGTTACCAGCAACAGGCTAAATTACTTATAGTACAAGTCAAGACCAACAGAACTGAATGAAACAATGCACTTATAATGAAATTAAAGCATGCAGTCACAACTCTGTTCAATATTTCTTCAATCTTTTCAATATTTTACCCCCAGATGTTTTTACATCGGTCTTGCAAATCTACTTAATGAGTAAAAATATACAGTTGTGCAAAAATGTACCATAACAGTAGATGTTTGAACAGATCACTGCTGCAGTAATGCTTACAGATGGGGAATATGTTTCCAAGGATACTGTACATCTGGCTAGTATGCCAAAGCTTAGGTGCTCCTTCTTCACAAGCTGTATGTCCAACCTTATACCTAGGCACTCAGACGATATGCTGGTCCATAAAGGGCAAACATCTTAAAGCTTTCTTGACCCAGAAGCACGTCATTATACACAAGATGGACCAATGGGGAAACCAGAGGGGGAAGAATAGGTAAAAGGGGATTCCACCTAAAAGGAAAAAAGAAATTGGGACGATGGGGGGGGGGGGCTAAAACAATGATTTGAATATATAGTGCCACAACTGTACTACATTCATCATTAGGTCACTGTTTTAGTAGTGGTGAGATGGGACAATAGACTAGGAGCGGATAAGAAACAGAACTAGAATGCAGTAACCCTTTCAGTATTGGTTTTGGCAAATGCAGTCCTGGCTCTCGAACAAGCATTACTTTTGTAATGTTTTGCAAAAGTATTAAAGGAAGGCCAAATAGCTACCTCTAATATGGATCTGAAGTCCAGCCCTTTAAAAAGGAACAAAGCACCTGAAAAAGATACAGCCCTTATAGAATAAGCTTTGACATTAAATAGGAGGGGCTTACCATGAAAGGAACAACAAAAGGTGATAGCTAGGGATATCCCTCCATAAATGGACACCGAAGATCTTACTTTTTACCCTCAAAGGAAATACACAACTGAGCAGATAAACTGATTTCTTTAGTCTTTATCCAGATAAAATCTTACTTGTCTGTGAACATCTACCAAAAGAAGAATCATTTCACCTCCATTTTGATAGCTAGGAAAAAATACAGAAACGTATAAATTTATTCAGAGACATTTCAGTTACTATCTTAGGCATAAAGGATGAGTTCATTCTAATGGATACGCTGTCCTTGTGGAAAACCAAAAAAGGTGGAATAGAGACCACAGTTTGCAACTTGGAGATCCTTCTAGCTGATGTTAGAGCAATAAGTGTTTTCAATGTACTACATTTTACAAAAGCAGAAGCAGCATGTTCAAAAGGTGGTAAAGTTAATTTCTCAAAAACAGAATTCAGGTCCCAGGGAAAGGAGACAGATAAAATCTTTTTCTATTTTTGTGTATATAATGTTATATGTGTAGGTTTTCTACCTTTAACTTTTTAGCAGGTTCGCATAACAAAAGGTGCCTAAAAAGAATTATAAATTCATCAAAGATACAACAAGAGGGCTCTGCTATTCATCCATACCTGAAGACTCATTGTATGAGCAAGTCTACCCTGGAGGGTAATATACAGTGACTGCCCTTGGCTAGGTGAAAAAGAAGGGAAAATGAATGCTCTCTGGGCCAAAACAGAATTAACCAGAAGAATTTGGGACTGTCCTGAATCTTCAGGACGACTGTTGTAATAAGAGGAAAGGAGATGAGACATATTGGAAATTCCCTTTCCATGGTAAGGGAAAGCTGTCCACTCCTCAGGTATCCTTGATGGCTCAGATTGCATGCAAAGTGATCTCTAGGATTCTACAGGGGTGGACAATCTGTAGGAAAGACTTCCCTGTTCAACATACATTCTTGAGAGTATGTCTTTGATCTGCTCAACTAGTCTGCCAAACTGTTCTCTTCTGATGGAAAGAAGACTGTTGGAGATAACGGCTTTGATGACTGAGGAACAACAATGTCAAGTAATCATGGTTAGCTTTCACAGTAAGATTTTGTGCCCCCTCCCAGTTTGTTGATGTACCACATGAAAGCAGTGTTGTCCATCAGAATTGGAAGTGTCCCTGAGAATCACTGGTGATGGAGAGAATAAACAGCAAGAAGCAATGCTTTCATTTCTTTTATGTTTACATGCTCCTTGCTTGATTTTGTGTAAACTATTACTCTCTCGCTCAATTCAGTGTCACTCTCCTAACTTCAATAGTCAGACCTGACCATCGCAGGTCTTCTCTCTCACAATCCATCCCTCTCTTTGCTGGACACCATCTTTTCCTCTTTCCTGCCTCCTGTCTGTCCTTGATCTTCTTCACCAGACTGTTTTCAGCTATCCTGTACATGTGCCTGACACATCTGCTCTCTCGACATTCTTTGCAATTGGAACTACCTGGAATTCTGCTCTGATGTCCTCTTCTTTTTTTGTCTGTCCTACAAAGTTTCACCATCATTTCTAGCTCTTTGGCATTCTTTTGCCACACACTACCGCTGATACACTGTGCCACATGGTTGCAGCCCTTCTAATTCTAGCTTTGACCTCCTCATTCAGACTATCCTTCTCAACCACCCCTTCAGGATACGTAAAAGCTGTACTTCCTCTTGTATCTAAATTTTCAACTTCTGCTGCTGCTTCTTTTGGCTTTTCCCAGTTAGGGGTTGCCACAGTGGAACAATGGTCCGCAGAATGAATGGCAGTGGAGTTTTTACAAGGTCGAGTTGCCAGCCCGGTGTCCAACCTTCCACCAAAGGCACACACACACACACACACACACACACACACACACACACACACACACACACACACACACACACACCTAGGGGCAATTTAGAGTATCCAATCCACCTACAGCATGCCTTTGGGTTGTGGGAGGAAACTGGAGCACCTGGAAGAAACCCATGCGACCGCAGGGAGGACATGCAGGCCCCACAAAGAAGGCACACCAGCTGAGAATTGAACCAGAGAACTTCTTGCTGTAAGGCAGCAACGCTAACCGCTGCACTACTGCGTCCGTCCTCAAATTCTCAACTTCTGATTTCCCCCATTTGCTAAATTACAACGGTCTCATCTGTACTCACTTTCATCCCATGTGCTTTCAGTTTTGTGTTCCATACCTTTGTCATTTGCTGTAGCTCTTGTTCAGCATCCGACTGTGATGGCACATCATCTGCATACAGCAGCTTTGTAGATCTGTACCTGTAATCCATCACCAGTCTGAACAATAGTGGGTCACAGAGGAACCATGACACACACCGACTCCCACTGGGAATCTCTCTGAGTCTCCAAATGCTGTTCATACTCATGTCATTGGGTCCTTGTACATAGTCTGCACCAGTTCTACCCGTTTCCAGGACTTCAAACCATTACAGGTCTGTCCAAATCAGCTTTGTTGGCACCTTGAAAATTGGCAAGTACTAGGCTAGCTGTTCTCGCAGACCATTTTAAGACTAGTCTATTTCCCTTTCGTAGGTGAGAATGAAACCCTATACCTTGTGTAAGGAAGATTCCGTACCTATTATGCTAAACCCCAACTCCTTAAACCAGTCTGCATGCAATTACACACCTAACCAATAACCCGAAAATGATCAAAAGGTGAGAATCAAATCTTGTGTTTGCGAAGTAAACACCTTAACCATTACGTCGATCACAACCCCCATAACATACACTTAACAGATTAAAAGCAGAGTGAAACATGGCCTTGGACAATTACCTCATACAGGTATTTATACACATCAGTGCAGACTTATCTTGCAAACTAGGATAACTGACAACCTAGTGGAGGCTATTTTCAAATCTACAACTTGTTACCCATGTCTACACCAGAGTCCAGTACTCCACCTTTCTAGATACATGATATATGCTTTCTCAAAGTATGAGAATGCTCAGTTGGACAATTTCAACATCCTTTGCTTTTTCTCAAATGTGTGTAACTACAAAACTTTGGGTCAGTTGTGCTGCACCCTGATTTGAATCTGAACTGCCTGTCTCATGTCTTACTTTCTACTGCTCTGCATATTTATCAATCAGCTTCTCTACAACTTTTATTTATTTATTTTATTTATTTTACATTTGTTGACCGGGCTAGCCTAACTGGACATATATCCGTTTTCAGTAGAGGCCCGGGGAGAAAAGCTCCAATTACACGAAGTAAACAATCATTTACAAAAAAAAAACAATGATAAGCATAATACAAAAGTAACAGAGTAGACCTATGTAAGAATTTAACAAAAACTTAAAACTGGCAAAAAGCATGTTAACAGAAAAAAGGAAGATATCAGTAAAATTGCAAGGTATGCAATATTCCAAAGTTAGATAAGCAGAACACAAGGTGGGAAAACATAGAGGAGAAAAGAAATGCTAAGGTAGAGTCAATATCAAAGATATAACAGTCAACAATTAAACCTATTATTTAGAGGACCAGTAAGGGGAGACGGGGGATGTTAGGAAAGCAGCTAACGCATTTTTAGCAGTTTAACAAGAGCTCGACATCTCTATACTGCCCACAGTTGTGAATATCCCTACTATTCTTGTACACTGGCACTAGAATGTTTATTATACCACCCTCATTTGGGATATACCTTTTCCTCGATACTGCTTTGAGTACCCTCAGCAGCCATTTCTCCCCTAAATCACCCAATATCTTGCTCATATCTGATGTAATTTCATCAAAGCCTCCTACTTTCCCCGACTTCTTACTTTTTCTAGGGTGGGCACCTCTTTTTCTTTCTTCATAGGCTGTATATGAGGGAGTACAGCTCCTGTGAGGCTTTCTTCATTCAGAAGCTGCTGGGAGTACTCCTATCTGCTCTTGATGTCCTGCGGACTGGTAAGAAGGTTGTTGCTGGCATCCCTTACAAAGGGTGTCTGATAATAAGAAGTTATGTACCTACCATAACGTTCCATGTTAGTTGTCTTCTCGCCTTCTTTCTTGCTGGATGGGGTTCGGAGCCGATCCTCGGCTCCGACTCAGCCTATACTATAGCTCAAGAGCTATTTTTTACCGGCTCGAGGCAGCCCTATATCCCACAATACCATGCGCTAACTCCCCAGATCTCGTTTGGCAGCTAACACATAGCATAAAATTTTTTGTTACCAACAAAAAAAACTTTTAGTTATGTACTCACCATAACTTCAGATGTTTGGGATCCATCTCGCCTACATTCTGACTGATGGGTTCGGAGCCGATCCCTCGGCTCCGACTCGGCACGCTTATGCCAAAGAGCGAAGTCTCTTATTGGCTGAGCTTACTATATCCCAGGATGCACCACTACCAGTCCCCCAGATCTAGTTTGTCCGCATACATGCACACATGCACGCCCTGCTTATATAACATCGTCAGATGAAACAAGATAAAACAGTAGAACTCAAAACCATTCAATCTCTTCTGATCTCCAAGGCAGGGGGAAGGAGGGTGGGTATTAGGAATGTAGGCGAGATGGATCCCAAACATCTGAAGTTATGGTGAGTACATAACTAAAAGATGTTATGTGATCCTATCTCGCCTACATTCTGACTGATGGGACAGCCCCTAGCACCTGAATCCTGGGTGGCTCACTGGAAAACACTCCTGAGTACCGTGGAACCAAATGATGCTCGTCCTTTAGATGCCACATCCAATTTGTAGTGGGAAATGAAAGTGTGCGGATTGGACCAAGTAGCTGCAGCACAAATCTCGATATAGCGAGCTTGGAATGAAAAGCTATAGAAGTAGCCATAGCTCTGGTAGAATGAGCTTTAATAGATGTTGTAAGTTGCTTATTCAAGAAGAATAAGCCTGAGTTATGCAATCTCTAATCCATTTGGAAATAGTAGCTTTTGTGATGGTTCGACCCAATTTATTATCTGAGAAGGACACAAACAACTGGTCTGACTTACGGTTGCTGAGTCCTGTCTAAATAGAAGCGTAATTGCCTGTGAACATCCAATTTATGGAAAGTATATTCTGCTTCATTGGAGAAATTTGGGAAGAAAACTGGTAGCTCTAGAGACTGCTGGAGACAAAGATTAGAACAGACCTTTGGGACAAAGGATGGATTAGGCCTAAGAGATACTCTGTCCTTGTGGAAAATCAAGTACGGTGGTTTAATGGACAGGGCTTGAAGCTCTGAAACTCTTCTTGCAGAAGTAATTGCAACTAAGAAAGCAGTTTTCCAAGACAGATATTTTAACTCACAAGTAGCAGCCGGTTCGAACGGGGAAGATGTCAATGCACGAAGCACTAAATCTAGATCCCACGGAGGCTTAGGATGATAAACTGGGGTCTCAACAGACCCGCACCTTTAATGAATGTTTTGCACAGTCTGCAGCTCATCAATGGAGGATCCATGGACTCGTGAAATTTAGAGATTGCCGCTAGTTGGACTTTAATAGTAGAGACAGAAGATCCCTGATTAAATAGGGATGTTAAAAATTTCAAAACCTCTGGGATAGGAGCAGTGATAGGGTCTAAGCCCTTGAGTTGAGCCCAGATAGCAAACCTCTTCCACTTACTGAGGTACAATTTGTTAGTGGTGGGTTTGTGGGCAAGATAAAATGTGAACAACTTCCGGTCTAATGTGTGACTTCTGACTAAAGTCGGAAGTGGAGGAGCCAAGCTGTCAACTTCAAAGATCGAAGGGACTGATGCTGTTGTCCCGACTGATGAATTAGCAGGTCCGGAATTAGGTCTAAAGTCCACGGACCGTCCACCGCATGTTTCTTCAGGTAAGGAAACCATACCTGACGAGGCCAGTATGGGGCAATCAGTATCATTGCGGACCCCAATTGGGAAGCTTTTTGAATGACTTTGGAGAGAAGTGGAATCGGAGGAAAGGCATAAAGTAGCCCTGTTGGCCAAGGTTGTGCTAGAGCATCCATAGCTGGTACTCCCTGATGTGGAGTCAAGGAGAAAAACCTTTTGCACTTGGTGTTCAGTGGAGTTGCAAAAAGGTCGCAGCACGGCGTCCCCCATCTCCTGAAAACCTGAGCTGCTACTGTTTCGTTTAGGGACCACTCGTGAGGAGAGAGAATTGTCCTGCTCAATTTGTCCGCCAATATATTTGATTTCCCCGAATGTGGGTCGCTACCAAGAAGCGGTTGGTAGCTACAGCCCATTCCCACACCCTCATGGCCTCTCTGCAAAGGGGGTAAGATCTGGTCCCTCCTTGTTTGTTCAGGTACCAGACCACCGACATGTTGTCTGTGTGGATGGCAATGATGCCCTGAGGAAGAAACTCGTGTAAGGCCTGTAGGGATAGAAGTACAGCCCTCATCTCCAACACATTGATGTGGAGAAGAGCTTCGTCTGGAAGCCAGGAGCCCTGAACCAACCTGCCCAGACAATGCCCCCCCCACCCTATCTGGGAGGCATCTGTCGTCAGGGTAACCACTGGAGAGGGAATAACAAAGGGGCTTCCTTGATTTAGATTGGATGTCTGAAGCCACCAGCGAAGGTCCCGCTTTGCATGTTTCCGTAATCATGATGTGATGATTGAGGGAAGATCCTGAAAGGACCATTGAGTTGACAATAGCCACTGAAGAATCCTCATGTGCAATCTTGCCAGAGGAACTAAAAGAACCGTGGCAGACATTGAACCTAAAACTTGTAGAACCATCCTGGCTGGGGCTTTGGATCTCGAGATCAGAGCTTGAACTTGGCCCTGTAAAGTTTGGATCCTTTCGGCAGGAAGAAAGACGCATCAATTTTGAGTCTATCTCTGCTCCTATGAACCTTATGCGCTGAGAGGGCAGCAAGACAGACTTTGACCAATTGAATGTAATCCCCAGGGTAGCACCCAGGAGATGGTGGCTTTGAGGTTGTCCATTAGTAGATGCCTGGTGGTGGCAGTCAGGAGCCAGTCGTCCAGATAGGGAAACACTTGGAATCCAAGACTTCTCAGGTGAGCCGTCACTACTGCCAAACACTTGGTGAACACCCTGGGGCTGTGGTGAGACCAAAGGGCAGAGCACAAAATTGGTAATGACTGACTCCCAGGCTGAAGCGCAGATACCTCCTGGACGCCTGATGTATCGGTATGTGATAATAGGCGTCCTTGAGGTCTATGGAGCACATCCAAACATCCTTTTCCAACAATGGGAGAATGGATTGTAACGTGACCATTCGGAATTTGGATTTCGTGACGGATTGGTTCAGTCTGCTGAGATCCAATATTGGTCTCAGGTCCCCTGTCTTTTTTGGCACTAAAAAGAACCTGGAGTAATTTCCTGATCCAATCTGGTCTGTGGGGACCGGTTGGATGACTCCTTTTTCTAGCAGCTTTAAAGCTTCTGCGGCTGCCATTTCCCTTTGACTGGGTGGTGGGTCCGGGATTTTTTTGGACGGCAGGGGTGAGTATGTGAATGGGATGGTGTAACCTCCGGCAATGATCCGAAGCACCCATCTGTCCTGAGTGATTGACTCCCAGGCTTTTAGGTGCTTGGCAAAACGACACCCGACTGGCTCCGGAGCAGCACAGCCGGGCAATCCCTCATGATGTGTGGGAGGCTGAAGAGCCACGAAAGGACTCATGGTCTCCAGAATTGCAGGGCCCTCTGCCGCCTCTGGGACGGCGTCTCCCAGAAAAATTTCCCCGTCCTCTGCCTCTGGAAGGGGAATCTTCCTGCTGTTGGGGGAAAAACTTGCGAGATTTGCGGAACCACATCTTCCCTCCTTTAGCCTTGGGGTAAGGCCGAAGGGAGTGGAATAACGGGCACCTACGGCAGATAAAGTTTTTCCCTCTTGCTCACAGCGGGTAAGGGTGTCTTTAACCTTCGGTCCAAACAAGGAGGACCCATCAAAGGGAGCGTCGGCGAAGGAAGACTTGAAGGCCTCCGCAAACTGACACAAGCGGAGCCAGGCTTGTCTCCGTAGAGCCACGCCTGTGCCTGCCGCTCTACCCGCCCCTTTGGCCGCATAGGAAATGAGCCTCATGGACGAGTTAGAAATTGACGTAAAGATAGCCAACTGAGAGCTAATCGACTGGGCTAGCTGCTCAGGTAGGTTACCCGAGAGGGAATCTGACAACTCCTTGACCAGATCCCTCTGAAGCCTGGTAAAATGTGCCAAATAATTCAGAGACCTTAAAGTAAAGGCCGCTGAAGTCAGGGTGCGCTTCCGCACCTGTCCATGCTCCTAGACTCCTTATTAGGAGGATGGACGGACGTTGAAGCCTCTGCCACGTCCTGTTGTGTAGCAGATGCCACCACCATGGCATCTACAGCCACGCCTTTAGTGAGGAACTCCTTCTCAGGGGGAGCAGACAAAAATTTTTTTGCACGAGTAGGCACTGTCCACGCTATCTGGATGTTCCCACGCCCCGACAAACTAAATCCAGAAGCTCGTCAAGGGCGGAGACACCCAGGAGGCGGAGGGCTGAGCCCCAAAGGCCTTGAGGAGCACTGACTCATCAGCAGAGGGGGGTTTGGATGTCCAGCCTCGTTGTTTGAGGATCTCTAAGATGTCTGCAAAAGAGACATCATCCGAGGACGACTGGGACCCCTCTGCATCATCAAGATCAGTGTCCGATGTAATAGACTCGGGGAGTCCACGTGCTTCCTCTTGCATGATCTCTTCCTTGGGGTTCCTCCAAGACAACTCAAGAACCCTCAGGAGGAGGGGAACCCCAATGGGGTAACCTCAGGCCCAGGGGCTCCGCTGCCTACGGACAGGGAACTGCCAAAGACCCAGTCTCCACGCCCAGGAAGGTGCCAGTAAAGCCGGAGAGATGGCCGAAGAAGACTTGGCCAAGGCACTCCTCATGGCTCTGAAAGCCGGACCCCCAGAATCCTGGGAGTGTCCGGTCCCCATAGCCATGATAGCCGACGGAAGTCCCGCAGCCGAAGCACCGAGAGGGAGGCTCGGAACCGAAAGCATCGGTCCCGAAACATCACCCCCGGGTCCAGCCGAAGAAGTCCGTGTACCAAACTCGACCCGAGGCCCGGGTTGGAGTAAGGGTCGGAGCCGACCCTAAGATCTCCACCGGCTCCAACAGCACCTGCTCCGACGGAGCCGAAGCAGTCGGAGGAGGAATGGCAATGGGGTGGGTTAGCTATCGGCTCCGAAGCCAACTGGGTCGGAACCGAAACAAATTTTTGGAAGACTGGGGACTGGAATAGTCTTTGGAGCACCCTGTCTATATCTGAATCCGACATCCTCAAGACCGAGAGGAAACTGAACGGGTTCGAGACGGTCTCTCCAACGGCCCCAAAGGGCTAGGGGACCGCCCGAGGCGACTCGATGACTATCGGCGCCGAAGGAATACACACACTAGATTCCATTGGTGCCGAGGTGGACTTGGCGCCGAGGAGGAAGTGTCTGATCGGCGACCCTTGTCGGCTCCGAGACCAGTAGAGCCAACGAAGGTGACCATCTCTCGATGCCCCAGCCATCGGCTCCGAAGCCAGAGGAGTCGAGACTGGTGGCATCGAGGCAGACTGTTCCATCCTCGGCTCCAAGTCCTTGGAGCCGAAGAGAGGCCTGCCTATGTCTCTTGGCGGTCGGATCCGACGGACTGGTCGGAACCGACGCCCTTTTCTTTTTAGCCGGAGAAGGAGAGGATGCCAAGGCTTCTTCAAAAGAAGGTTTTATTAACCCCTTAAGAATTAATTTATTTTTCCTCTCCTGGAGGACCCTTGAGGAAAAAGCGTGACACACGCTGCATGACTCCTGTAAGTGTTTTGCACCCAAACAATACACACAGAGCGAGTGATCGTCTGTGATGGACATTTTAAAACTGTATTTGGTGCATTTTTTGAAGCCCGAAGGCCTAGGATTTTGAGACATTATGGAAAAAAAAAAAAAAAAAAAAACAAGTGATTTTGACAGAAAAAATACAACTGACTTTCTGTATAACACTACTTAATAATAGGTTACAGTTATCGCTTTGCAAATAACAAGGGTATTTTGAAACCCTGTAAGTTTTTAAGGGAGGTTGACTGACCTGGAAGGCCCTAAGATGAAGGAGGCCTACCAAACTCAACCCAATCACACAACAAGTCTTTAACAAACTCCAAACACACACAAAAGTGAAGAATAGCCGTTAAAACAGCTTTTTGTGAATAGAACAAGAAATTCCTGACAGAAAAAGTTAGTAAAATTACTACTTAGCTCAGCCAGCTCGAGACCACGTCTTCGCAGATTAGCGGCAAACGAGACCTGGGGGACTGGTAGTGGTGCATCCTGGGATATAGTAAGCTCAGCCAATAAGAGACTTCGCTCTTTGGCATAAGCGTGCCGAGTCGGAGCCGAGGGATCGGCTCCGAACCCATCAGTCAGAATGTAGGCGAGATAGGATCACATAACATCAATATATAAACAGTCTCCCTGGCAATAGTAGTCATGATATGGGAACCTTGGAAAAGGGGCAACATCATGAAATAGAAGGATCTCAGAACCTTCAAGTCTGTCTAGGCTAGGGGGCAGGAGGGAGGGACGCAAGAAAGAAGGCGAGAAGAAGACAACTAAAATGGTACTTATGGTAGGTACATAACTTCTTAATGTTAAGTTGTCATTCTTGCTGGATGGGACAGCGTCCCTAGCACCTTGGTCCTGGGTGGCTCACTGGAACAGACTCCTGAGTACAGTGGAACCAAAGTCAGCTCTATTTCTGGAGGCTATATCCAGTTTGTAATGGGTAATAAAGGTATGTTGAGAAGCCCAAGTAGCTGCTGCACAAATGGCATCTAAAGGTAACCTTGTTTGAAAGGCTGTGATAGCGCCCTGTGGTTGAATGAGCCTTAGGCTTTGAAGGAAGTTGTTTATGTCTCAACTCGTAGACAAAGGTAATGATGGAAGCTAACCATCTGGAAAGGGTTACCTTTGAAACTGGAAGTCCTTTCCTCCAGTCAGCATAAGAAAGGAAGAGCTGTTCTGACTTCCTGAATTGTTTTGTTCTGTCTAGGTAATACCGCAATTGGTGATGAACATCCAAGGAATGTAGTTTCTTTTCAGCCCGGTTTGAATAATTTGGGAAGAAAACCGGCAAGTGAATAGTGTGATTCAGATTTGATTCAGAAGAAACTTTAGGTAGAAAGGAAGGGTTTGTTCTGAGAGCTACTCTGTCTTTATGAAAGACCAAATAAGGGGGACGGGAAGACAAGGCTTGAAGCTCCGACACTCTGCCGGTAGAAGTTATAGCCACCAAAAACAGAGTCTTCCAAGAGAGGAGCTTGAGGGAACAAGAAGCTGCAGGCTCAAAGGGAGGAAGACTTAGTTAAGATAACACTAAATTCAGGTCCCAATGTGGAGGAGGATCCTTAATGGGAGGTCTGAGTAAGAAAATGCCCTTGAGGAAAGCTTTACAGAGTTTAAGGGACATAATACTGTTTTCCGAAAGTCCTACATGGAAATTGGCAATGGCCGCTAGTTGAACTCTGATAGTGGCTACCGATGAACCTGCATGAAAAAGCTCTGCCAGAAAATCAAGAACTTTGTGGATTGGAGCATTAAAAGGGTCTAAGGACCTAGCTTGTGCCCAGAAAGGAAAACGCTTCCATTTGCTCGCATAAGTCTTCCTGGTATTAGACTTATGGGAGGCAAGAATAATGTCAGTGACAGGAAGAGAAATTAAGGGAAGCCTGGCTATGGTTGGAAGTGGAGCAACCAAGCTGTGAGGTTGAGGGACTGAAGACACTGGTGCAGCTTGTCCATCAGATGGGTCAAAACATCTGGAAATGGATCCAGATGCCAGGACTGTTCCAAAAGGTATCGGTGCAGGAACGGAAACCATACTTGTTGAGGCCAGTAAGGAGCAATGAGGATCATTTTAGTTCTCAATGCGGTTGCTTTCTGAATTAACTTTGGGATCAACGGAAAAGGGGGAAAAGCGTATAGAAGACCCCCGAGGCCAATCGTGGACTAGAGCGTCTCGGGGGGGGGGGGCCTGGTAGGGGGAAGAGAGTGAAGAAGTCGAGGCACTTGCTGTTTTGAGGTGTTGCAAAAAGGTCGCAGCAAGGCTGGCCCCACTTCTGGAAAATTCTCTCTGCTGCCGCTTGATTTAGAGACCACGCGTGAGGCATGAGAATTGTTCTGCTAAATCTGTCCGCTATGACTTTGGATCTCCCGGGGATGTGCGTTGCTATCAGAAACAGTTGAGAGGAGATCGCCCATTGCCAAAGTCTGAGTGCTTCTCGACATAGGGGGTAGGACTTTGTTCCGCCCTGCTTGTTTATGTACCACACTATGGACATATTGTCTGTTTGAACTGCTATAGTGCCCATGGGAAGAGAGTCCTGAAGGGCACGCAACAATAAAAGCACTGCTCTCATCTCTAGGACATTTATGTGCAGGTGGCATTCTAATTGTTGCCAAGTGCCCTGGACAGTCCTGCCCTGATAATGCCCCCCCACCCGATCAGGGAGGCATCCGTTGTCACCATGGCAACTGGAGAGGGAAGAACAAAGGGTATGCCTTGAAGAAGTTGAGGTGTTTCTTGCAAGTCGGGGTTATCAAGATGTTGTGAGTCATAGGAAGTTGTTGGTAGGACCACTGAGAGAAAAGCATCCACTGAAGAATTCTCATGTGGAAGCGGGCTAAGGGAAGAAGGGGAATCGCCGCTGCCATGAGGCCCAATGTTTTCAGTACTAACTTGACTTGAACTTTGCTGGACTGAATCAGAAGGTGGACATTCTGCCGTATATCTATCACTCTCTGAGGTGTTAAAGTTGCAGACATTTCTGTGGTGTTTAACACGGCGCCTATGAAGTTTATACATTGACAAGGTGACAAGAAGGATTTTGCAAAATTTATGGAAATACCTAACCGGTTGCAAATGTGAATGGTGTAATCCCTGGTTATGATAAGATGCTGCTTGGTGGTAGCGGTAATGAGCCAGTCTAAATATGGAAACACCTGGAATCCTTTTCGTCTCAGGTGAGCTGTGACCACTGCCAAACATTTGGTGAACACCTGGGGGGCTGTGGTGAGACCAAAGGGCAGGGCTCTGAATTGGTAATAACTGGCTCCCAGCCGAAAGCGGAGAAACCTCCTGGAGTGCCTGTGTATCTTTATGTGATAGTACGCGTCCTGCAGGTCTAACAAGCACATCCGGTTGTCTCTGCCCAAGAAGGGCAGAATGGACTGCAGCGTTACCATCCGAAATTTTGTCTTCTGCACAGATTTGTTCAGTCTGCTGAGATCCAAAATGGTTCTCCAGTCTCCTGTCTTTTTTGGTACCAAAAAGAACCTGGAGTAGATTCCGGATCCTAGCTGGTCTGCTGGGACTGCCTGGATGACTCTTTTTTTTTTTTTTTTTTTTTTTAACAGCTTTTCTATTTCCAGCTGTGCCTGACCCTTTTCTCCGGGTAGTACATCTGGGAGGGGTCTTGGCAATTGGTTTGGAGGGGAAATGAAGGGGATTTTGTAACCCTCGGATATGATCAACTGTACCCATTTGTCTTGAGAGAGGGATTGCCAGGCTTCTGGGTACAGAGATAATCTTCCCCCGACTGCCTCTGAAGTTGGACAGTCGGGCAGCTTCTCAGGGATGCTGAAAGGGTTGGTCAGGGAAGGACTCCCTGGAACCCTGGTTCTGTGGACCCCCTCTGCCCCTGGGGCGGCGTCTATTGTTGTTCCCCCCCCTGCCTCTAGGGGGAATTTCACCACGTGCGGTGGGCGCGACTCCCTGTGGTTTACGGAACCACATCTTTCCACCCTTCTGACCTTTGGGGTATGGTCTAGATGGTGTGGAAAAGTGAACTCCCATGGCAGAGAGAGTCTTACCCTCTTGCTCGCACCTGGTGAGGGTATTCTTCACCTGAGGTCCAAACAATTCTGAACAATCAAAGGGGGTGTTGGTGAAGGATGCCTTGAAGGGATCAGCAAAATTACAGAGTCGCATCCAGGCATGACGTCTCAAAGCAACACCTGTGCCTGCGGCCCTACTCGCTCCATCAGCTGCATAAGAGATAAGCCGCATGGAGGAATTGGCAATGGAATTCAGGGTTGCCAGCTGGGAGTTAATCTTGTCCTGATACCCCGCAGCAGAAGGATCCTGTACAGTTTCACCCAGTTCTTTGAGCAAATCTCTCTGAAGGCGGGTGAAATGACATAAATAGTTCAGTGATCGCATAGCAAAGGTCACTGAAGCAAATGTCTGCTTACCGTACCTGTCCATGGTCCTGAACTCTTTGTTAGGAGGATGAACAGGTACAGAAGGATCAGCTAATTCCTTCTTAGTGGCGGCTGCTACCACCATAGCATCTACAGAGACACCTTTGGTGAGAAATGGCTTGTCCACCGGAGCAGAAATAAATTTCGAAGGCCTCCTAGGGGTAGGTTCCATGGAGTCAGGAGCTGCCCACGCCTTTCTTGCCACCACTTCCATCAGTGGATCGAAAGGGGGGGACACCCAGGAGGTGGAAGGGCGAGATCCAAAGGCATCAAGGTAAACAGACTCGTCCTCGGAGGGTTTGAGTGAGGACCAATTCCCCCTCTGTTTCAGGATCTCTAGTATGTCTGAAAAGGAGACATCTTCAGAGAGGGATCTGGGGGAGCCCTCCGACTCATCAAAGTCGGTGTCCGAGGTTAGAGACTCAGGGGAGTCTACGTGCTTCCTCTTACACTTTCTTTTCCTAGGTGGCTCTCCTGAAGCTTCAGGAGAGGCCTCGGAGGAGGATGAGACACCCAAAGTGGGTACCCTATGCGTTAGATCTCTGCTATCAGTTGCAAGAGGACGCCCAGAGACCGTAACAGGCACTGTAAAGGGAGGAGCTAAAGAACCCAACCTTGGAGTGGACACCGGATCCAGCACGCTCCTCATCACCTCGAAAACTCCCCTATCAGGCACCGAAGGCAGTCCCGGCTCTGAAGACACCAGAACCGCCCCCGGCACCGACAGAGAAGGCTCCGAGAATGATGTTGGGGCCGAACTAACCAGAGCAGACGCTCCGAGAGGGAGAGCGGGGT
This sequence comes from Protopterus annectens, assembly GCF_019279795.1. Taxonomy (NCBI): domain Eukaryota; kingdom Metazoa; phylum Chordata; order Ceratodontiformes; family Protopteridae; genus Protopterus; species Protopterus annectens. The sequence continues at coordinate 91,412,607 of NC_056750.1, forward strand.
CGGACAAGGGTCTGATGCCACTCGCCCCCTCGGAGCAGACAATGGAGTCTCGGCGCCCGGACTTCTCCACGGACGGTACCAATAAAGTCGGAGCCAACGACGCCGGAGCTGAAGGTGGAAGTATCGGCTCCGACGTGGGCAAGGTTACGGTTCCGACAAACTCCGGCTCCGAACTCGACTGGAGAGTCGGAGGAGGAATCAAAGGCGGCACCGAGGGAACCACAGTCTGGTGAGACAGGCTTTGGAACATTTGGGCCAGTGCCTGAGATTTTATGAATCTACTAATCACCCTCTCGATATCGTGGTCGGAAAGCCTAGATGACCTGGAGGAATGAGTCCTATGACTCCGCTCCGACAGAAGGGGTGATCGTGGAGCCGATCGGACGGACTCTAATGAAGGAGATCTAGAGCGCTTGCGCGCTAATGTCGGCTTCGATACAGGTTTCGGAGCGGGTACGATCTTGCTCGCATCGGCTCCGACTGGAGCCGATGTCGGAGCAATCTCAGTTTCGCCAGCCCTTGACTCAAACTGGAGCCGAGGGCTTGGCGGGCTTAGACGACTTCCCCGAGCCAAACTTGGACGGGGAGTCATCGGGCTTCAATAAGCCCCTCAAAATAAGCTTATTACGACGCTCCTGCAGGACTCTTGAACTAAATCCGTGGCAGACGGAACAAGAGTCCTGCAGGTGCAAAGGTACCAAGCAATAGACGCAAGAAGTGTGACCGTCTGTCAGAGACATTTTCTGACAGCACGAGTCACACTTCTTGAATCCCGAGACCTTAGTGTCTTTGGACATTGTTACCCTTAAGACAGTAACACAGTCAGCACACACACTCACTCGACTTTCACACAAGGGGGAGTTAAAGGGGCTGACTAAAACAACAACTCACACACACAATAAGGGGGAGAGTAAACAAAAAACTAAAGCCCGTAGGCCCGATTATAAAAATTAACTAAAGGGGTAAGTAGGGCTTAACGAAAAATTACTAATAAGTAATTAGGTAAAACAATATCAATAGGGAACTAATCTAAAAAAAACTAACCTCAAGTTTAGGAAGAATTTGCTGAAATTTCTTTTACTGACCTGAGCCGGCAAAAAAAAGGAACCTCACAGCGAAGCGGCAAACGAGATCTGGGGAGTTAGCGCATGGTATTGTGGGATATAGGGCTGCCTCGAGCCGGTAAAAAATAGCTCTTGAGCTATAGTATAGGCCAAGTCGGAGCCGAGGATCGGCTCCGAACCCCATCCTGCAAGAATGAAGGCAAGAATGACAACTTAACATCAATCTTTATCATTCTGTCATTGCCTTGCAACCTCACAGTGCCAAGTCACTTTTCAGAAGCCAGTACAAAACCTCTGATGACTTGTTCTTTGTTCCTGCAACTGCTTTCTAAGACTGTTACCCAACCAGTAGTCCTTTCTTAGTCTGACCAGTCTTTTCTCTATCCTACTTTCTCCTACAATCTCTTTCTTTTGATGATTTCCTAGACTTCTGCATTCCACTACCAGTTTTTCTTATATACCTTACTTCGTTACCTGGCTTGGCAGCATAACTGTTCTACAAACCTCACATATGCTGTTCTGAGGCTCGGACACATTCTTCTTCTTCAACTTCACCCATTTCCTCTTTTTTCTGAAGTGCTAGAGCCCGGTGTAATTCCTTGAAAGTTGAGTAGAGAGAAAGCACAAGAGTTCAAGTCTTCATCCTAGCTTTCTGACCAATGCTTGCAGCTGATTGTGGTAACCAGTGGGTTATGCCCTGTCTTGCTGAACCATGTGTTGGCTACTATCAAGCCATTAGTCAAACAGAAGACTAGAATGGCTTCTCCTCCTTTAATCAGCGTGCCCCACCCATGTGGACCCAGGCAGTTTCTCATATCCTGCTCTGTCTTGATATGTGCATTCAAGTCACCCATTAGAAACACCAATTCATGCTGCCCTGCTTTATCTTGCAAATCCTGCAGCTGCTGACTGAATGCATGCTTTGCCTCACTATCACAACCCTGCTGTGGAGCACAGGCTGAAATTATGAACAGAGCTCTATTCCTTACACTGTAGTCTGATTTGCTGCGAGTCTATCACTAATTCTGATGACATCCATCTCTGTCTTCTGAACCATCTCTCTCACCACAATTCCCATAACATTTCTAAACTGTCCACGTCCTGAGTAGCAGACTCTGGATCCCAAACCAAGTGGCTTTGCTGCACTGCCCTTCCATCTTGTCTCCTGGATACACAGAACATCCCACTTCCTCCTTACCATCAAGTCATCTACTTCCAAGCTCTGTCCTGTCAGTAAACCTACACTGAGTGTAGCAATACTTAGTTCATATTTGGCAGGTTGACTACTTTTACATCTGGCTTTCGCTCAACAGAGCTAACCCAGGTAACCCAAGCTATGCAACTGGACACCGTCAGACAGTACCTTATTAATCTACAATTGCTGGGCTTTATGACAAGCACACACTGGCCAACAGAGGCAAATACACCCCCCCCCCTTAGCATAAGTCAAATTAGGATGGGTCCTCAACACATTTATCACTAGCAAATACCCAATACCCATATGCTGACATTAGGCAACATGACTGGATGGTCTAGAGCTAATTTTTACATCAAGTGACTTGCCCTTACGTTGCGTGCAGTCTGATCAGTGATCTCCTATCTTGAGTATACTGTGCACCACAGGTGATGCCCAAAGCAGTTGGTTTATATAACTCTTCCCCAATCACCACTTGACATGATCCTTGCAGTTCCTGGATATCTTGAAGGGGAAGTCTACAGGAATCCAACAAATGATTCCATTGAACAAAATGAATTCACTGTAATGTTCTCATGTGAGATTAGATAATGGGGACAATATGAAATGGATGCTGGCATGCTGCCATAAGACCCAGCACTCAGACACAGCACTGTTGTCACTTCCTGACTGACTGAAACCTCTCCTGTGGAAGAAATTCTTGGCAAAACAGTATTTTTACTTTGCATCCGATGAGTGTGATGGACTGTGTGGAAATCAAGTGGGACTACAGTCCATCACATTGTGCAGCATAATCCCTAAATACTGACAGAGCACTAGCCAGCACACTCTGGAGGCTTTGAGATTGCCCAAAGTAATCACCAGCAAAAGGCTCAAGAGCAAGTTATCCAGGAAAGGAAAGGCCTTCATCCCTGCAGTCCAAAATGTGCTGCAACCACTGCCATGCACATGCTGACCACACTGAATGTTGAGACCAATCGGAAGGAATAGCTGGATCCTATATAGAAGCTAAGGAACTTCCTTGACTCCTTTGTTATTTTTTCGTGCTTACCTTGTTGGAGGGTCAAACAGCACACCCAATCTCCTTCTTACAAACACAGCAGGCTGGACTGGACTGTACTGTGCCCATTCTAAAGGCCTGCTTGAAATGAACTAATTTAGGCTGCTGAGTTCCGTGCTGGTCCCAACACCTCCTTAACTCCTCTCCTTTTTAGTAAATTTATTGCTTATTTCTTTTATTCCCCAACTACTCACTGAACATCAGCCCCCTATCAACTGTTCCATTTGTTCCCCATCACACAGCAAGAGTCAATTGAGAGGAGCCATCATTCTGACAGCAATCAGGGGTGGTTTGAAGTTTTTACTGTAGTGCTATCTCCCCCTACATATGTACAGATTAAACAGCTGAAGGAGGATGTACAATAGGCTATCCTTGGTAGTCACTCTTCAGTTCCACAAATAGCACTATCAGCAAAGAGTACCATCCTTTCCCTGAAGCAGGGGAAGTCGTTCCCCAGTCTCCAACAGGGTAATTGCACTCCACATGTTCACCAAGCACCTGCAGCCCTCCCACCTGGGAGAGGCAAGCAGGTGACACCTTTCACTCCTCTCTGCTGCACCTACTAATCAAACCCTGGTCACCTGGATCACAGTCTGGGCTCCATCCTTCTGTGCCAAAATGCCAGGTTTAATACTTTTTTTTTTCTTTCTGTAGCCTTCTGATGGGATGCCTGTAATAGGTAAAAGACTGTGGTCTGGGAGGGAAGATGAAGGGGACTGAGCATCTGGATGCAACTATCTTCACCCATATGTCCTAAGTGATGGTCATCCATGTTAACAAATGGTAGTACAGGAAACAAGAAGTTATGTACTCACCATAACGTTCGATGTATGTAGTCCATCTCACCTCACATTCTTACCCGTGGGTTCTGAGCCGAATATCGGCTCCAACTCGGCCAAACTTTTCTAGCTCGAAGTCTTCTATTGGCTGGGTTAAGAAGGTATCCCATGCTGCACTGCTCCATATCCCCAGATCTAGTTTGCTGCGAACACCACACTCATACCCCATGCATAACAACATCCAAGTAAAGAAGAATAAGCTAAAGGTGAAGGGAGCTCTAAAAACAGACCTAACCGCCAGATCCACACTCATACCCCATGCATAACATCATCCAAGTAAAGAAGAATAAACTAAAGGTGAAGGGAGCTCTAAAAACAGACCTAACCACCAGATCCTCTAGGAAGGGGGAAGGTGGGAGGGCAAGTAAGAATGTGACGCGAGATGGACTACATACATGGAACGTTATGATGAGTACATAACTTCATGTTATGTAGTCCAATCTCGCCTACATTCTTACCCGTGGGACAGCGTCTCCAGCACCTAGATCCTGGGAGGCTCAGAGGAAGATACTCCTGAGTACTATAGAAACAAAGGAAGACCTGCCCCTAGATACCACGTCCAGCTTGTAATGAGTAACAAATGTGTGAGGAGATGCCCAGGAACTGCAGCATAAATATCATCCATAGACAATCTGACCTGATAGGCTGTAGATGTAGATACAGCCAGAGTTGAGTGAGCCTGGACTGGAAACAGTAGGTCTTTACCCCCTGAGGAATAAGTGAAAGAGATGCAATTTGATATCCATCTGGATAGGGTGATTTTGGAGACAGGGGACCCAATTCTGTTTTCCGAAAAGGAGACAAACAGCTGATCAGATTTTCGGAGATCTTTGGTTCTGTGCAGATAGAAATGTAACTGTGTACATCCAGTTGATGAAATTTAAATTCTGCCTGGTTTGAAAAATGGGGAAAAAACACTGGCAACTCAATAGATTGATTAAGATTAGATATGGACGCCACTTTAGGAAGAAAGGAAGGGTTTGGTCTAAGAGAGACCCTGTCCTTATGAAAGATCAAGTATGGAGGTTTGATAGATAGAAAGAGCTTGGATTTCTGAAACATGTCTGGCTGATGTGATGGCTATTAAAAAGGCAGTTTTCCAGGTCAAGAATTTTAAGTCACAGGTAGCTGCAGGTTCAAAGGGTGGTGAAGTAAAGGCTTGCAGAACAAAATTCAGATCCCAGGGCATGATTGGTTCTGAGATAGGAGGACGGAGTAACAGAGTGCCCTTCAGGAAAAGCCTTACAGAGTCTGTGAGCCATCAGACTAGGCTCATTAGCAACATGAAAATTAGAAATTGCGGCCAACTGAAGTTTAATAGTAGCGGACGCTGAGTCCTGATGGAAAAGCATAGACAGAAACTCCAAGACGGATGCAATTGGAGCTGTGTAAGGGTCAATTCCTTGGGTATGAGCCCAAATAGAAAACCTCTTCCATTTGCTGAAATAAATCTTCCTAGCAGAGGGCTTACGAGAGGAAGATAAAATGTGAACTACCTCAGGTGAAAAATGATGAAGCCTAATTAACGACAGAAGCCAGGTTGTCAACCTGAGGGGCTGAACTGTCCCGACATGTGTCAGTAAATCTGGTTGTGGGTCCAGAGTCCAGGGTGTGTCCACAATGTAGGGATGGAGAAAGGGAAACCAGACCTGATAAGGCAAGTGTGGAGCAATTAGAATCATTTTGCTTCCCAAGGATTGCGCTTTCTGAATCACTTTTGATAGCAAGGGAAACGGAGGGAAAGCATAAAGCAGACCGGAGGGCTAATCGTGGACTAGAACGTCCCTGGGTGACCTGCTCCTGTGGGGGGGGGGGTCAGCATGAAGTAGTTGCTGCATTTGGGATTGAGGGGGCTGGCAAAAAGGTTGCAGCAAGACTGACCCCATTTGCTTAAGATTCGTTCTGCAACTAGACTATTCAGGGACCACTCGTAAGGCATCAGAATAGCTCTGCATAGCCTGTCTGCTATCACGTTGGACTTCCCCAGAATGTGCGTTGCCACCAGAAACCGTTGGGAAGATGGTGCCCACTGCCACACTCGCATGGCCACTCTGCACAGGGGGTATGATCTGGCTCCTCCCTGCTTGTTCAGATACCACACCACTGACATATTGTCCGAGTGTATTGCGATCGTCCCGAGAGGTAGAAAGCTCTGAAGTGCCTGCAAAGCAAGTAGCACCGCTCTCATCTCTAGGACGTTGATATGCAGATGTATCTCATGATCTTGCCACGTGCCTTGGACTGTCCTGCCGAGATAATGCCCCCCACCCCATCTGGGAGGCGTCCGTGGTCACTGTGGCTACTGGGGGTGATGGAACGAAAGGTTTTCCCCTGTCCAGATTGTTGGTGCAAAGCCGCCAACGGAGATCCTGTTTGCATGTGTCTGTGAGCAAAATAGGGTGGGAAAGCGGAAGTCTCTCGAGAGACCACTGAGCAAAGAGGAGCCATTGAAGGAGTCTAATGTGCAATCGCACTAGAGGGACTAAACATAATTGTTGCTGCCATAATCCCCAGGAGTTGGAGAACCCATCTTGCCTTCACTTTCCTCAGGGGTAGCAGGGCATCACCTGTTGCTGTAAGACTCCGATTCTTTCCTGCAGTAGAAAGTCTCGCATTTGAACGGCGTCTAGTTCTGCACCTATAAAAATGACACGCTGTGAGGGCAACAAGGCAGATTTTTCCTAGTTCAGTGTTATGCCTAACTACTGACAGAGAGAGTGATGGTAGCGTCCCTGGTTTGGATTAATAGATGCCTGGTGGGGGAAGTGAGGAGTCAGTTCTCCAGATATGGAAACACCTGGAATCCTTGACGTCTCAAGTGAGCTGTCACCACCACCATACACTTGGTGAACACCCTGTGGGCTGTGGTGAGACCAAAGGGCAGGGCTCGAAATTGAAAATGACTGGCTCCCAGCCGGAAGCGTAGGTGACTCCTGGATGCCCTGTCCACTTTGATATGGTAGTAAGCATCCTTGAGGTCGATGGAGCACATCCATACTTTTCCCAACAATGCCAGTGTGATCATACGGAACTTGGACTTTTGTACATAGTTGTTCAGTTGGCTGAGATCTAATATGGGTCTCAGGTCCCCTTTTCGGCACCAAAAAGAATCTTGAGTAAGTCCCTAATCCGATCTGGTCTGAGGGGACATGCTGGATGACTGTTTCCTAGCAGCTTTGAAATCTCTGAAGCTGCGTGATCCCTTTAACTGGGTGGAACGTCTGGGATTTTTCTGACTGGAGGGGGGCCTGACGAAAAGGGAATGACATAACCTCCGGAAATTATTCGTAATACCCATCGGTCCTGGGTGATGCTTTGCCAGGCTTCCGGGTATAACGATATTCGACCCCCAATTGGCTCCGGTATCCCATCAGGAATGACGGTAGGGAGAGCCACAAAAGGAATCGCCGTCTCCTAAATTGCGGGGGCCCCCTCTACCTCTAGGGCGGCATCTCCCTGAATAACCTCCCCCTCCTCTGCCTCTGGAGGGGGGGCTCACCTTGTGCATCGGGAAAAAACCTCGGTTATTTTTTGAACCACATCTTCCCACCCCTCTGTGTCTTGGGGTAAGGCCTAGAGGGAAGGGAAAAACGGACCCCTACAGCAGACAGAATCTTTCCCTCTTGCTCACACCTGGTTAGGGTGTCTCACTTTGGTTCCGAACAAAAAAGAACCATCAAAGGGGGCATCAGTGAAAGAAGACTTGAAGGCCTCTGCGAAATGACAAAGGCGCATCCAGGCTTGCCTCCTAAGGGTGACTCCTGAGCTTGCTGCCCTACTCGCTCCCTCGGCTGCATATGAAATGAGCCGCATGGAGGAGTTAACGATGGAATTGAGGGTAGACACTTGGGCATTAACCGTCTGGGCCACCGCCTCAGGAACGTTATCCGCAAGAGTATCTCAACTCCTTGAGGAGATCTCTCTGGAGCTGAGTAAAATGGGACAGGTAGTTCAGCAACCGTAAGGTAAAGGTTGCCGACAGGAGAGTACGCGTCCTGTACCGGTCCATGGTCCTAGACTCCTTGTTAGGGGGATGGACGGAGGAAGAAGTCTCGGCTAGTTCCTTCTGAGTGGCCGCCGCCACCACCATGGCATCCACAGGGAATCCTTTCGACAAAAACTCCTTACCCGGGGGAGGAGACAAACTTATTGGGTCTCCTGGGTACGGGTTCCACAGAATCAGGGTTCTCCCACACCGTCCGACAAATTAAATGCAGGAGCTCGAAGGGTGGGGACACCTAGGAGGCGGAGGGCTGAGCACCAAAGGCCTTCTGGAAGACCGATTCCTCCTCCTCGGGGGCTTTGGACGGCCAGTCACCTCTTTTGTTTCAATATCTCCAGGATGTCAGAGAAAGAAACATCGTCAGAAGATGACTTGGGGGACCCCTCCGATTCCTCGAGGTCAGTATCTGAGGTGAGAGACTCATCCTGGGAGTCTATGTGCTTCCTCTTGCACATTTTCTTTCTAGGCGGCTCCTCAGGCAAGAGCTCTGAGGGGCCCTCAGATACTTGCGGACCACTCGTGTGGGCATCCCTAGGCCTTGGGGCTCCGCTGTCTACAGATAGGAGGTGATCAGAGGCTCTCACCGGAGTGGTAGGGGACAGAATGACCGACCCGCATGATGTGGCTGAAGATCTGGCCAGAGCACTCCGCATGGCCTCAAAGGCTGACCCCCCCCAGAGTCAGAGGACCGGCCAGCCTCCTAGATCATGACAGGAGTCGGGGTTCCACGAGTCGAGGCACCGAGCGGGAGACTAGGAACTGAAAGGTGTCCCAAGATGTCCCCCTCGGGCCCGACTGAAGAATCCCGAGTCCCGAACCCTGTGGACGGCGCCGACGGGATCGGAGCTGATGTCGGCACTGATGAGCCCGGAGGGGCCATCGGAACCAACCTAGGAACATCACATGGAGCGGACCATTCTGGCTCCGAAGACAGAGATGCGCTCTGAGGAGGAATAATCGAAGAAGGTGCAGGGACGGGCTCCGGAACAGACTGGGATGGAGCGGAGAACAATTTAGCCAAAACTGGTGACTGAAGGAGCCTCTGCACCACCCTATTGACATCCACATCTGAAAGTGTCCTGGAGGATTTGGAGGACAGGGAGGGAGGATCTGGATCTCCTCTCAGATGACACTGGTCTAGTACTGGGCGATCGGCTCCGAAAAGGTTCCAATATAATTGGAGCCGACACCGGTTCCATCAACACCGGCACTTCCTGCGGCCCCGAGGACAGTGGAGCAGAGGAAATCGAAGCCAGTTTCTTAACTTTCTCCGGTGGCTCCGAGGAGACCGACTGAGCTGGAGATCTCTTTTTAGATTTTATGGATTTAGATTTTGAACTGGAAGCAGGATCCATGGCCTCTTCGAACGAGGGTTTCAAGAGTCCCTTCAGGATTAACTTATTCTTTCTTTCTTGGAGCACCCTGGGACTAAAAGCATGGCAGAAGCTACAGGACTCCTGCAGGTGGATTGCTCCCAGACAATAAACACACACTGAATGTCCATCGGTGATGGACATCTTGTAATCACACTTAGAGCACTTTTTAAAATCCGAAGGTTTGTGCTCCTTGGACTCTTTGGACATCTTGAAAATAATCACAAATAATCACGAATAATCAGAAACAACAAGCAAGTCACTGCCTGACTGGAAAGCAACTACAGGCACACAAAAACACCACTAAGCGCGGGAACAACTTTTTTCAACAAACAACAGCACACACAATCCTCAGAAGGGACACGCACTAAGACGACTAGAGCTAAAACCTCTAACTAAAATGGTTTTAGACCAAGCTCACAGACAGAGCAAGAAGACAGACACTAAAATCTCTAATTCAAACGGTTTTATACAGCAAAAACTAACACAGGGACGAGAAAGGGGACAGACTAGGTCCTCTAACTGAAACGGGCCTAGCCCATTGGAACAGCTAGTGGGACACCACAAAAACAATCGCACTACAAATTATACCCCAAAAAACACCAAATAGAAATAGCTATTAAAATAGCTTTTATTTGTATCAAATTCTCTCAAGAAAAACAAGAAAAAGGTACTTAGCCACAGCCAAGAGTGAGACCTCGTCCGAGCTACACGAGCAGCAAACAAGATCTGGGGATATGGAGCAGTGCAGCATGGGATACCTTCTTAACCCAGCCAATAGAAGACTTCGAGCTAGAAAAATTTGGCCGAGTCGGAGTCGATATTTGGCTCTGAACCCACGGGTAAGAATAGAGGCAAAATTGGACTACATAACATCCCACAATTACTTCGAGAATGAGACCGGCAAAGCCTCAAGGGGCAGACTGTGGACCTCTCACTCATGACCCCTCTCGACAGTTTGCAAACCACTAGTTTTGAAGCTATACTGAAAGTTTAAGGAACTCCTGTGGTCTCTTCCAAACCTCTCTTTGTCCCATTCCTGTTGGCTGTGCTTGAAAAACATTTGACACGCATCATATGCCCATGAAGGAGTGTACTGTGGTGGCTGAAATTTTACCCCAATTCCAGTTCAGCTTTTACTGTCTTCTTGAACAGCCTGGTTTTGTAAAAGGGGGCTATTCATGAACTTGGCCTTTATATCCTTTGTAAACTGTCAGTCACAGTCAAGCCGGGCATCTCATAGCTGTACCAGTACACACTGCCCCACCTGAACCACTCACTGCACTGTGACAGAGATGCTTGGTCACAGTGGATATGCAAGCTACAGTTGACAACTGATAAGGTTTTTTTTCTTTAATCCACTCCCTCCCCCCAATCTGGTTGCCCTTCCAGGGTTCTAGATGCTTCTTTCAACCAGTCTCATTCGAACATGAGCATGCAGCTCTTGCAGTTCAACATCCTCAATATGAAGGCTGAGGACCCTTGAGTCCCAAGGTGGTCCATATATAAAATTTCTAATGAGGGAATTGACAGCTGGACTCTGGGTGTAAGAGCCATGGCCACTATACAGTCGACTTTAGGGGTCCCAAGGAACCTGCTCAGCTTCTTTGGTATGGAAGCCACTATGACAGAGCTCTTCCATGCTAAGACACCAACCAAACTATGCTGTCCAGTGGGAAGGACCATCCACAAAAATGACTTGAGTGGTTGGAAGGCCTCTTCAAGTACAAGCTAAGATTTGGAGAGAGGTGTCCAGCGCCCATTTCATTTTCTCAAATCATTTTCAGGATTCCACCACACTTGGGGTCAACTAGGGAAGATGTAAGAAATGGGTCCCCACTTTCATTCATATCCAGGGTTGGAGACGAGCCTAAGATCATTTGATTGCATCTGACTTTCCTTTGAACTATCAGTAGGGAAGACTTTGAAGCTTGGAAAGAAGTCCTAGGTCCAGATGACCCTACAACCACAGACATTGACCCCCCCAATCACTGGTACTTGAGTAAAGGAATGGTTGGCCATCAGTGGAGACGCATGTAAAACCACAAGTGACATGGCAGTTCAGATCCATGTCAATGGGTGCCCATGTAAACTGGCCTGTATCTTTGGAGTCAGTAACTAATGCAACTCCATTCGATCTGATCAACCAGACACCAAGGGGCAGAAGGCCAGGCCTATCTCAACCATGAAGGTAGATGGTCTCATCAGTTTTGTGGGCAAAGTCCATTGTTTCAATGTTGACAGTCTAAAGGCAGTGCCCAAGGATGGGATGACCATCCCAAAGAAACAGGGACTGACATCAGCCTCAAATACTTAACCCCCGCCCCACTCCCAACATCGACATCAAAAGAAACTCCAACACTCAGAGCTGAGACAATATTGGGACTATGGAAGTTGTGGGAAGCAGTCTCAAGTTGACACTACTGTCAAACTCAAAAGCATCCAATGACATCAACCTTGATATCAAGGAGTCATCCACCAGTCAAATAGGGACTAGGCCATGAACAACACCTGGTTAGGAAACATAAGCGGCAGTGGCAGCAAAATTTGGTAGAAAAAAAATCTCAACTTTATTTTTATTTTACATTTGTTGACCGGGCTGGTCCAACTGGATATATGTCCATTTTCAGTGGAGGCCTGGGGAGAAAAGCTCCACAAATCAGAGAAGTATTTACAAAACACTGATACATTACAAAGTTTTGGCAATCATTACACTACACTGCATTTTAGCTTATGAGTAAGAAAAAAACAATCCTATTACATAACAAGTATGAATACATACAAATATATGTAAAAAAAGAACACTATTAAACTGTAAGGTCACACACATTATTGTTAATACAAGATGAACTAGCTTATGCAGGTATGACAATTACTTTGTAGAGACAAGTGAGGTAGGTAGTTAGCACAGGGGCATAACCAATGTGATTTCAGGTATGGTTTAAGTCTGGTTTTAAATAGGGTAACTGAGGATAGGGAGGTTAGGTGGCTGGGGAGGATGTTCCAGGTTTTACCCACTGTGTTACAATGAGTCTCCGGCCAGATTGTTGGTTTTACCTATTTGTACCAGTAGTTTATTTGATGAGCGCAGGGTCTTTAGATTATTGTAGGGGGTGATTAGGTTAGCGAGTATTGGAGTATTTGTAGGTTGATACAGGACCTTATGGGTAACTATTAGTTGGTTCAATACAATAAGATTTGACAACTCTAACCATCCTAGTTGATTAAGACTGTTGCAATGATGGGTTCTATAGGTTGACCCACTTGCAAATCTGGCAATATTATTATAGGAGATAGCTAGTTTGTTCAGATTGCTTTTACATAGTTTAGTATAGATAGGGGATGCATATAGTAGGGTTGAGATTAACTGGGTACGGACAATAGTGGTCCTGGCTAGTGGAGTCAGAAAGGGTTTGATCCTATAGAGGGAACCTAGTTTTTTTGTTTACTGTTTTTATAGTGTTGTTAATATGGGGCTCAATGGTAAGGTTATTATCAATTAGTACCCCAAGTAGTTTTGTGGTAGAATCAGGAGATATGGTAGTACTACTGCTAGATGTAACAGTAAAAGTTCAGTGGGGAGGCCCTGCAGGTGGGAGAGAATAATAGCATTTTTTTTTTTTTTTTTTGGGTTCAGAATGAGACATCAGTGAAAAAGAAGTTATGTACTCACCATAACATTCCATCTGAGTAGGTACTTCATTTGTTTGCAACTTGTGGGTATTTGATCCGAGCCAGCAGCTTTCCAAGCTACAAGATCCGAGCTCCTAGCTCCTCCCCTACCCATAATCCCCTGCTACATGCTGTATTACCTCAAATCGATTTTTGCCCCATCACACAACTCATAATCTCGACAGAGGAATACACCAGATCTAACTTCCTGACAAGAGAAAATCAGGTGACTAGAGATCCCGACAAAGGTTCGGGGGATGGCAGGGGGGTCGGTTGCAGACAAATGAAGTACCTACTCAAATGGAACATTATGGTGAGTACATAACTTCTTTATCTGAAGTAGTTACTTCATTTGCTCTGCAACCTGTGGGACAGATTCCCCAGCTACCTAGGAACAAACCTGGGTGGCCTTACGGAAGGATATTCCAAAGCACCGCGGAGCCAAAGGAAGCCCTACCTCTCGAAATCATATCTAGTTTATAATGAGAAATGAACATATGAGAAGAGGACCAGGTAGCTGCTGAACATATGTCGTCCAAGGGAACCCTGGACCAAATGAATGCTGAGTTGGCCATAGACCTTGTAGAATGAGCGTGAATTCCAATAGGAGCTGGTTTGCCTGAAGATATATACCCGTGAATTATGCACTGACAAATCCAATTTGCTACGGTCACTTTGGAAATGGCTCTACCCATGGCTGATTTTGCAAAGGACACAAACAACTGGTCCGACTTGCGAAAATCCTTAGTCCTGTGCAAGTAAAAACGCAGTTGTCTGTGTACATCCAGTTTATGCAATTTGTATTCCCCTCTATTCTGAAAATTTGGGAAGAACACGGGTAAATTTATTGATTGATTGATATTTGACTCTGAAGCCACCTTAGGTAAGAAAGACGGGTTAGTCCTGAGGGACACTCTATCCTTGTGAAAAATGAGGTAAGGGGGTTTCATACACAGTGCTTGAAGTTCTGAAACCCTCTTGGCCGAAGTAATAGCCACCAAAAAGGCCGTTTTCCAAGACAAGAATTTTAACGGAACCGAGGCCGCAGGCTCAAAGGGTGGACTTGTCAGGGCTTGTAAGACTAAAGTCAAATCCCATGGGGGTACCACAGCTTTCACAGGCGGCTTCAAAAGAAAGGCCCCGCAAGAAAGTTTTGCATAATTTTGTAGATGCCGAGGACCCTAAGCTATCTCCCACATGAAAATGGGAGATGGCTGCTAACTGCACCTTAACAGTAGAAGCACTTGCTCCCTGCCGAAAAATCAGCGACAGGAAGTCCAGGATAGTCGGAATAGGAACTGTAAATGGATCCAGGTCCTTGTCTTTAGCCCAGACGGAGAAACATTTCCATTTACTATTGTAAATTTTTCTGGTAGCCGGCTTATGAGCCGCGACCAGTATGGCCTTCACAGGAGATGAGATACTGGGAGTCCTAGCCATCAGTGGAACTGGATCAACCAAGCTGCAAGCTTGAGGTTCGCCAAGTTCGGGGTTTGGTATCCTGCAGGGTGCGAGATCAGGTCTGGAATGGGATCCAGTATCCATGGAGGAGTCACACTGCGAGACCGCAGATAAGGCGGGCGAGGCCAGAATGGGGGCTATGAGGATAACTCTGCTCCCCAACCGACAGGCTTTCTGTATGAACTTTATCATAAGCGGGAGGGGGGGAATAAGCATAAAGGGGACTAGGAGGCCAAGCATGAACTAGAGAGTCTCTGGGATTTTCCCCTTCGGGGGGAAGTATTGCGAAGTACTCACTGCATTTTGTGTTTAATGGAGAAGCAAAAAGATTGAAGCGAGGCCAACCCCATTTGCGGAAGATCTGCTTCGCAACAGATGGATTGAGAGACCACTCGTACGGAGTGAGAATTACTCGATTCAGTTTCTCCGCTAATATGTTGGACCGTCCCGGAATGTGCGTTGCTACCAGAAACCGGATGGTGGGTATCGCCCATTCCCAAACTCTCAAAGCCTCTCGACAAAGGGGGTAAGACCTGGTTCCTCCCTGTTTGTTTATGTACCAGACTACCGACATGTTGTCCGTCTGGATTGCAATAGTCCCCAGAGGGAGAAAGTCATGGAGAGCTTGCAACACTAGAAGCACCACCCTCATCTCTAGGATATCGATATGCAAAGCGGTCTCTAGGGAAGTCCACGTGCCTTGGATGGTTCTGCCTGAACAATGCCCCCCCACCCGAGGCAAAAAGCATCCGTGGTCAATGTGGCTTGGGGCGGGGGAATAACAAAGGGTCTCCCTTCCCTCAGTTCTCGTGCGTGGAGCCACCAAAGAAGGGAGTCCTTGCAAACTCTGCTCAGTGGTATCGGAGTGTTCAACAGGTGGAGTAATAGCGACCACTGAACTTGAAGGGTCCACTGCAATACCCTCATCCGTAGACAAGCATGAAGGGAGAGACTGATCGCCGCTGCCATAGACCCTAGTGCCCTCAGGACTAACTCCGCCGCTGGAGCAGGACTCTGAAGAAGGGCTAGTACCTGAAACGACAAGCTGCTCAGCCTGTCTGAACTTAGAGTAGCTCGAGAGATACGGGTATCCAACCTGGCCCCTATGAACTCCAGGACCTAAACGGGGCAAAGAAAGGATTTCTGTAGATTCACTGAGATACCTAAGCTCTGGGCAAGAGTCAGAGCGTAATCTCTTGCCACGCAGAGCTGATGCCTGTTGGCGGCGGTAAGGAGCCAGTCGTCTAGGTACGGGAAGACCTGAATGCCCTGAAGTCTCAGGTGGGCTGCAACCACTGCCATGACTTTGGTGAACACCCTGGGGGCTGAGGTGAGGCCGAACGGAAGAACCCTGAACTGATAATGACTGGCTCCCAGCCAGAAGCGGAGAAACCTTCTGGATCATCTGTCCATCAATATGTGATAGTACGCATCCTTGAGGTCTATAGAGCACATCCAGTCGTTCTCCCGCAGAAAGGGGAGAATTGATTGGAGGGTGACCATCCGGAATTTTTCCTTGGGAATGAACAGGTTCAGAGCGGAAAGGTCTAGAATGGGTCTTAGGTCCCCCGTCTTTTTTGGCACCAAAAAGAACCTGGAGTAATAACCCAATCCAGACTGGTCTGGGGGGGATGGGCTGGATGGCTCTTTTTTCTAGCAACTTCGACACTTCTGAAGCCGCTGCCTCCCTCTGATCGGGTGGTACATCGGGGAGGTGTCTGGTCGTGGGGGGGCGGTTTATGAAGGGTTTGGAATAACCTCTTGATATGATATGGAGCACCCATCGATCTGTCGTAATGGACTCCCAATCTGACAGGTGCTCCGTCAACTGCCCCCCCGACTGCCTCCAGAGAGGGACAGCCGGGTAAGCCCTCAGGGCTGCTGCTGCACGGGTCTGTCAGAGAAAGATTCTCTAGATCCGAAGTTACGCGGTCCCCCTCTACCTCTGGGCGGGCACCCACCTTGTCCTCCTCTGCCTCTAGAGGACGAGGGGTCCGAAGCTGGATGGGACTGCTGAGACTTGCGGTACCATAGCTTCTTTTGTTCCCCTCTGATTCCTTGAAAAGGATCGTTGGGGATTAGAGAAGCAGACTCAGACAGCAGACAGTGTCTTCCCGTCTTTCTCGCTTTGGACCAGCGTGTCGCGAACGGTCTTGCCGAAAAGTGAAGACCCATCAAAGGGCGCATTCGTGAAGGACGCCTTGAAGGGATCCGCGAAATTGCAAAGACGGAGCCAGGCGTGATGCCGCAAGATGACCCCGGCTCCGCTGGCCCTAGCGGCTCCCTCCATAGCATGGGAGAGAAGCCGCATGGACGTGTTAGATATGGATTTTAGAGTGGCCATACGAGTCAAAAAAAATTCTTGTCCTCAACCGACATTGACTCCGGGGGGAGCTGCAGTGTATTCCTTAATCAAGTCTCGCTGTAGCCTAAAAGTATGTGCCATATAGTTCAGCGCCCTTATCGAGAAAGTCGCTGAAGCAAACATCCGCTTCACAATGCGGTCCAGCGCATGAGATTCCTTATCCGGCAGGTGAACCAAAGAACTCTCCTGTGCGAGTTCTCCCTTGGTGGCAGCCGCCACCAACATGGCATCAACAGGAGATCCCTTGGCCCAAGACTGTCCATCCATTGGGGGGGCTAAGGACCTTGTCAGGTCGTCTCGGGATTGGCTCCACAGTGTCGGGCTCCTTCCACGCCCTGGTAGTAATTAAGTCTACCAGGGGGTCAGCCGGAGGAGACACCCAGGAGGTAGACGGGCCTGCCTCAAACGCCTCCAGGAAAACGGATTCATCAGAGGAAGGTTTTTGGGCAGACCACCCCCCTCTAATACGCAACATTTCCATGATGTAGCTGAAGGAGACCTCTTCGAGGGGTGACCTTGGGGAACCTTCCCCTTCATCTAAATCCATGTCGGTGGTGACGGACTCAGGGGAGTCCAGGTGCCTCTTTTTACACCTACGTTTACGAGGGACCTCCTCAGTGGGACTGTCCGAAGAGGGCTCGTCAACGGGTTCTTGTTCCTCCAAGGGAACCAGCTGGAGGGCTTGAGCAGGCTGTCCCAATGGTCGGATGATGGAGGATAGACCCACATGCAGTAGGGGTACGGGAAGAACCGAAGCCCGAACCGGGGACCTGGAGGACCTAGACAGTACCCTCTCCACTACCTCAAAAGCCGAAGGAGAACTACTCTCGCCAGGCTCCGAAAGTAATCTCCTCGGCTCCAAGGTAGGGATCGGAGCCGAGAGAGAGGCACGCTCCGAACCCAGCGGCGCCGAAGACACACCAACTCCCACGGATCCGATGCTCAGCCCTCGGCCCCGAGAACTCTGATCAGACACGCTCGAGGGTACAGTCGGCGAAGAGACTGGACCTATCGGCGCAGACGAATCCCCGGCTCCGAAAGGGCCCGGATCCAATGACTCCGAGACCCGAAAACGAGTCGGAGAAGGAGTGATCGGAGTAAAAATGGGGGCTGCACTCCCCCCCAGAGGGGGGAGGCAAGAGCACCCCATCTGCATTTGGGTCTGTATGAATCGACGCATCATCCAATCCATGTCCGTGTCGATGAGGCTTCTGGTCAACCTAGAAGTCGTCGTCGAGGCGGGCCGGAAGGGCCGCCTCGACAACCTCGAGGGAGACCGATACTCCTCCTCTGGCTCCGGCGAAAAACATGGCAAATGGTGCCGGGAGGGGGAGGATCTGGAGACCCTCGAGGGAGACCTAGCCAGCTTAGATGGCAGGGCTGAGGGTTGAGTCTCAGCCCGCCTTTTCTGAGACTTGTGCCCTTCCTTGACCTTGTGCCTCTTCTCTTTGGAGGAAGAGGCACCAGAGTCCCCCGAGCTCAAACCCAAAGAGGGAGGTTGAGTCCCCGGTTGAGCAGGGGGCGCAGAAGGCACCAGGGCTGCCGAGGCAGCCTGAACGGGAGAGGAAGAAGCCGCTTCCTGGGGAAGCAAGCCCACCAGGATCAGCTTATTCTTCCTGTCCCTAAGTGCCCGGGGTTAAAGGCCACACATATTGTGCAGGCCGTAGATAAATGGGCCACCCCCAGGCATAAAACGCACTGAGTGTGGCCATCAGCCAGAGAAAGCTTATGGCCACACTCAGTACACTTTGAAAAAACGGCTTTGGGCCCTTCAGCCATTTTGACTAACACTCACACACGCACACCCAACACTAAGGGGGGAGGGGCATCACACAGAAAAACACCAACTCTAAAAAAAAAAAATAACGAGCATCTAAACTACGACTAAAAAACCCAGGGATACTACTCACACGTACACTAAAAAATACAATCTTCCCAGTTGAGAAAAAAAGTTTAAGAAAGGTAATGATCTCACCAAAAGCCAAGGAGCTCTTCAAAGGTAGCTGCTTCAGCCACGGCAAAAAACGATCTGAGGTAATACAGCATATAGCAGGGGATTATGGGTAGGGGAGAGGAGCTAGGAGCTCGGATCTTGTAGCTTGGAAAGCTGCCGGCTCAGATCCGAGGTCGGATCCGATACCCACAGGTTGCAGAGCAAATTAAGTAACTACTTCAGATGGAGCCATTTTTCTACTGTGCTAAACACATTTTGGGTTAGGGACTGAAGTTGTGAAGGTGAAGTGGTGGAGCATATTAGCATGGAATCATCCACGTATTGGATGCAGGAAGCTTGAGGTATTACAGAATGTAGGTAATTTGTAAAAATAGAGAAGAGGAGAGGACCCAGTATGGAGCCTTGAGGGACACCAAGGGCAACTGGGAGGTGGGAAGAAAAGTTATTCTCCCATAGTACAGCATGTTGCCCGTTATTTAAGTAGGATTGGAACCACTGTATAGCAAGTGGATCCAGTGACAGGTTTTTAAATATGTTTATGAGTAGCTGGTGATTAAACATGTCAAAGGCTTTTGACAGATCAATAAAGAGGGCTGAGGATAGTGTGTCATTATTGCGATTTTTATTAATGCAATCGGTGAAGGGTAAGAGAGCAGAGGTGGTGCTATGAAATGGTCTGAAGCTATGTTGGCAGGTAGCTAGTAAGTTGTTTTCTAGTAGGTAGTTTAATAGTTGCTTATGAATGCATTTCTCCATGATTTTTGCCAATGGGGATAACATGGCTATAAGCCTGTAGTTAAATAAATCTTTGGAATTACCACCTTTACGCAGGGAGATAATATGTGAAATTTTCCAGACTGATGGGATAGTTCCTTTAGAAATAGTTCTGTTAATGAGGATGGATATGGGGTAGGCTATAGCTTTAGCAGGTATTCTGCAGGTAGTAGGTCTGCAGAGAGGGTGCAGGGTTTAAGTTTCTGAATAAGGGTACAAACAAGGGATGTAGGAATAGGTTGAAATTGAAATAGTAGGGTGCTGTTAGAGATATCAGCAGAAGATGTAGTGACAGGCGATAGCTGATTGGCAAGAGATTGAATGGTCTCAGTGAAGAAAGTGTTAAAAGAATTGGTTATTTGGTTGGGGCTGTTTTGATCAGAGCCTGATGGAGTGGGTAGGACTGAATGACCTGGGTGTAAATGTTTATTGATGCCAGATGTTAGTGGGGGAAGAAAAAAGAAGTTATGTCTTACCATAGCGTTCCATCTGTGTTGTAAGTCTTTGTTCATTCATTACCATTAGGACTTTGGTTCTGTCCTCGGAACCGATACAGCCATTTCCAAGCTCGAGCCAGTCAAAACAACTCTCAGCTAAGACCTTCCCATAATGCCCCTCTCCTAGTTACTCCAGATGGAGTTTGCCCACCCCTATATAATAGAGGTAGTAATAGAAAAATAGTAGAAGGTTCTGTCTGAGCAAATACCCTAACCAGGAGTTCATAAAGTCCACCAGGAGTCCAGGCAGGGGGGAAGGAGGGCGGGAAGTAATGAATGAACAAAGATCTACAACACAGATGGAACGTTATGGTAAGACATAACTTCTTTATCTGATGTTGTAAATCTTTGTTTATTCATTACCATTAGGACAGAGTCCCCACCTACTTGAGTCCTGGGTGGCCCTAAGGAAGGACATTCCTGAGCACCATAGAACCAAAAGATGCTTGTCCCCTGGAGGCTAAATCCAATTTGTAATGAGATATAAAGGTATGAGGTCTTGCCCAAGTGGCTGCTGCACAAATATCATCCATAGGAGGCTCTGGAATGAAATGCTACAGAACTAACCATAGATCTGGTAGAATGAGCCTTTATTCTGGAAGATAAGGATAGCTTGCTCTGTTGGTAGATAAAGGTATTGATGTTTCTAAGCCAGGAGTATAAAGTCACTTTGGAAACACGTTTACCCAATCTGGTCCTGCAAAGGCCACAAACAACTGATCTGTCTTCCTGAAAGATTTAGTCCTGTCCAAATAACAACGAAGCTGTCGATGCACATCAAGGGTGTGCAAAAGGTACTCCCCTCTATTAGAATGCTGAGGGAAGAAAACCGGCAGGTCAATAGAGTGGTTAATGGAAAAAACAGAAATTACCTTGGGCAGAAGATCAAGTAAGGACTCTTGACACTCAAGGCCTGCAGCTCAAATACTCTTCTCACTGAGGTAAGTGCTACTAGAAAAAGTCTTACCATAATGTTCCATCTGAGTTGTAGATCTTTATTCATTCTTTACTGTTAGGACCTCGGTTTCGTCCTAGGAACTGATACGGCCATTTCCCAGCTCGCGCAAGCCAAAAACTCTCAGTTAAGAACCAACCCACAATGCCCCTCTCCTAGATATTCCAGATCGAGTTTGCCCACCCTAGATAAAGTTGTAGTAATAGGAAAAAGGTAGAAGGCTCTGTCTGAGCAAATACCCTAACCGGGAGTACCTGAAGACCACCAGGATTCCAGGCAAGGGGAAGGAGGGCGGGAAGTAAAGAATGAATAAAGCTCTACAACTCAGATGGAACGTTTTGGTAAGACAACCTCTTTATCTGATGTTGTAAATCTTTATTTATTCTTTACTGTTAGGACAGAGTCCCCAGCTACTTGAGTCCTGGGTGGCCCTAAGGAAGGATATTCCTGAGCACCATAGAACCAAAAGATGCTCATCCCCTGGAGGCTAAATCCAATTTGTAATGAGATATGAAGTATGAGGTCTTGCCCACGTGGCTGCCATGCATATATCATCCATAGAAGCTCTGGAATGAAAAGCTACAGAGGTAGCCATAGATCTGGTAGAATGAGCCTTTATTCTGGAAGGTAAGGGTAGCTTATTCTGATGGTAAATAAAGGTAATGACGTTTCTAAGCCAAGAGAATAAAGTCACTTTGGAAACAGCAAAGGTCACAAACAATTGGTCTGTTTTCCTGAAAGATTTAGTCCTGTCCAAATAACAATGAAGCTATCGGTGCACATCAAGGGTGTGCAAATGTACTCCCCTCTGTTAGAATGCCTTGGGAAGAAAACCGGCAGGTCCATAGATTGATTAATGGAAAAAACAGACCTTGGGCAAGAAGGAAGGGTCAGTACGAAGGGACACCCTATCCGTGTGGAAGATCAAGTAAGGACTCTTGACACTCAAGGCCTGCCGCTCAGATACTGTTCTCGCTGAGGTGAGTGCTACTAGAAGTATGGTTTTCCAAGACAAAAATTTCAAATCACATGAATCAAAGTGCTCAAAGGGAGAGCCTGTAAGATTGAAGCACCAGAGTCAAGTCCCAGGGATCTAAGGGAGGCTTGACCGGAGGTTTAACATGTAATACCATCTTCAAAAAAGTCGTGCATAGGCGGTGTGACATAACTGAAGAATTTTCAAGACCATTATGAAAATTGGCAGTAGCTGCTAAATGTACAGTGATCGTTGAAGCTGAGGCTCCTGCATGCAGGAGAGTAGTCAGGTATTGCAGAATCTTTTGAATAGGCATAGGGAGAGGGTCTAAGTTCTGGTCTTTGACCCAAACAGAGAACCTAGTTCATTTACTAGAATAAAGCTTTCTAGTGGAAGGTTTGTGTGACGCCAGAAGAATTTCACGAACAGGAGATGGGATGTCAGGCAGTCTGGCAATCATTGGAAGTGGAGGAACCAGGCTGTGAGCTTGAGACTGTGCAGGTTTGGATGAATCAATCCCTGAAGATGGGATAACGGGTCTTGGGAATGATCCAGGATTCACGGGCTGTTAATCAGATGAGGCCATAGAAAAGGGAACCAGACCGGACGTGGCCAGAAGGGAGCAATGAGGATCACTTTGCTTCTCAACCTCTGAGATTTCTGGAGAAATTTTAGAATGAGGGGAAACGGGGGGAAAGGCATACAGAAGACCCAGGGGGCTAATTGTGTGTTAGGGAGTCCCCCGGTGGTTCCCCCTGAGGGGGGAATCAAGGCAAAATAGCTCCTGTATTTGTAATTCAGGGGAGAAGCAAAAAGGTTGCAGCAAGACTTGCCCCAATGTTGGAAGATCCGAGCTGCTATTACAGGACTGAGGGACCATTCGTGAGGCATCAGTATGTTCCTGCTCAGATTGTCTGCAAATAAGGTTGGAACTCCCGGGAATGTGCGTTGTTATAAGAAAGTGATTGGAAGCTATCGCCCAGTGCCAAATCCTCATGGATTCCCGACACAGGGGGTAAGATCTGGTTCCGCCTTGCATGTTGATATACCAGATGGCTGACATGTTGTCTGACTGAATTGCAATGGTCCCCGAAGGCAGGGATGCATGGAACGCTGGCAATACTTAGAGAACGACCCTCAGTTCCAGGACATTTATGTGCAAGTTGGCCTTGAGGGGGGTCCAGGTGCCTTAGACGGTCTTTCCCTGGAAATGTCCCCCCCACCCTAATAGTGAAGTGTCTGTGGTCACCGTGGCCGTGGGTTGGGAAAGACAGAACGGTCGACACCAAAGATTCTTGTGTGGCGCCATCCACCATAACATTTCCTCCTTGCAATGGTTCGTAAGGCGCATCATGTGGTTGAGTAGGTGGGTTAACAATGACCATTGTGTGGAAAGGAGCCACTGCAGGATTCTCATGTGCAGTCTCGCCAGTGGTACCAAGGTAATGGCAGCTGCCGTGGAGCCCAAGAGTTGCAGTACAAGACATGCTGGTACAAATGTGTGAGGAAGAAGGTCTTGAATTTGGTGTCTTATTTTCAAAAGCCTGTGAGGGGGGAAGAGAAGCTTGACAGGATGTTGTGTTGAAGACCGCTCCAATAAATTCCAGTGTCTTCTATGGAGACATCTGTGATTTGTCTTTGTTGAGTGTAATCCCTAAGCGGAGAGCGAGACCTTGAGTGTAAGAAAGGCGGCAGACTAGGAGATTCCTGATCAGTAAGGAGACAGTCGTCGAGACAGGGAAACACCTGGAATCCTTGTAGTCAAAGATGAGCTACCACAACTACCATACATTTGGTGAACACTTGGGGGGGGGGCTGTCGAGAGACCGAATGGCAGTGCCCTGAACTGGTAGTGACTGGCTCCCAGCCGGAAGCGGAGAACCCTCCGGGAGCGATGATCCATCTTTATGTGGTAGTACACATCCTGTAGGTCTATAGAACACATCCAATTGTCCCTCCCTAGGAAGGGAAGAATGGACTGTACTGTGACCATCCGGAATTTTTGAGGTTTGATAAATTTGTTCAGTAGGCTGAGATCCAGGATTGGTCTCCAGTCCCCTGTCTCTTTTTGCACTAAAAAGAACCTCAAGTAAAACTCAGATCCTGTCTGCTAAGGCTGCTAATCCCCTCTGATTGGGTGGTACACTGGGGATTTATTTGACGGGTCTGGGAGTTAGGTCGAAAGGTATTTGGTAGCCTCTGGATATTATTCTCTGCACCCAGAGATCAGTAGTAATAAGATGCCAGGCTGGTAGATGCAGAGAGAAACGACCCCCGACTACTTCCACAGGAAAGCAATCAGACAGCTGCTCAGGAGCACTGGTACTGTCTGCCGGAGAAAGAATCTCTGACTCCCTGGTTACGTGGACCCCCTCTTCCCCGAAAGGGGTGTCTTCCATATGAGTAGCCCCCTCTGCCCTGGGGGGATTGCTCACGAGTGTCACGAAAGGATCCTTTGGATTTCTTGAACCATATCTTTCCCCCCTTCTGGTTCCTGAAGTAGGGCCTCTGGGGGTTGGAAAAGCGTATGCCCACAGCAGACAAAGTCTTTCCGTCTTTCTCACTACGTGCAAGTGTGTCACATACCTTGGTTCCAAAGTGTGCAGATTCGTCGACAGGTGTGTTAACGAAGGAAGATTTAAAGGGGTCTGCGAAATCACATAACTGCATCCAAGCATTACATCTCATGACGACACCAGATGTGGCAGCTCGAGCTGCCCCTCAGCGATGTGAGATATCAAACGCATCGAAAAGTTTGAGATGGATTCAGGGGTAGCTAGCTGTGAGGGGATAGGGTCACGCACCTCATCAGGCAGTACCCCCACCAAAGAGGAAGACATTTCAGAAATTGGGTCACTTTGGAGGCAAGTAAAGTGCGCCAGATAATTCAATGACCGAATGGCAAAGGTCGCTGAAGCATAGGTCCACTTCCCTAGTCTGTCCATGGTCCGGGACTCCCTGTCTGTAGGATGGACAGTGGAACTATCTTCTGCCAGTTCCCTCTTGGTGGCCGCCGCAACAACCATAGAATCCACTGTCAGCTGCTTGGACCAGTGGGGCTAGTCTTCAGGTGTAGATAAAATTTTGTCCGGCCTCTGGGGGACAGTTTCTACATTGTCCGGGGCCTTCCAGGCACACTGCACAATTAGTTTAACAAGATCATCTGCTGGTGGGGTCACCCAGGAAGTAGACGGCCAGGCATGAAAGGCCTGCAGAAACACAGATTCCTCAGAAGGGTTAGAGAACTTCCATTCCCCCCCGCTGTTTGAGGATTTTGAGAATGTCTCCGAATGAAACGTCATCTGGGGGAGAACGCGGGGACCCTTCCCCTTCATCACAATCAGTGTCTTTTGTGATAGAGGAAGCACCTTGACTCCCTGGAGGAATCTTGCACCATTTCTTCTGGGGTGGCTCTCCAGTGGTTTCTTCTGAGGAGGACTACGGAGAAGGGGTTCCCTTCACAAGGGGTTCTGATACTGGTGTCCTTGGGACTGGTTGTGAGCCTTCGGAGTGAAGGGCCCTATCCATCACCTGTACAGCAGGCCCACCCGAGCCCACTTCCAGTTGAGGGGTTACGGGAGAACTGGGAGCCATCGGAATCGTGGACATAGATGGTGCCAGCGAGAAAATAGGCACAGGATTAGGTACCAAGGTACGGACGGTCCAAGCACCGCTCCGAGAAAGCATCGGCTCCATAGCAGCCGATGCTCCAAGGGTGATGGGTGCTGACAGGGGAGGCACTGCTGTCATTGCCGAGACAGTATGTACTGAAGCGGGTGCTGGGGAGGATAAGCAGGGGGGAAGATGAGATAGAAGATTACGAGCCAGGAGGAACGGAAAGTCTAGCTGGAAAGGGCAATCCCCTAGCTACCAGAAGCTGGTCCACAACCCGCACTAGGTCTAGCTCAGAAAATCTCCTAGTGGATCTAAAACAGGCTGCAGAAGGGGAATCAGATCTTTCTAGAAAGGACTAAACCTCTGCCCCAAGAAAGGGTCATAAGTAGGAGAATATCTTGTTCTTGGCAGGTAATCGAATTTTGGAGCCGATGGAACCGAAGAAGCTGTCGGCACAGTCAACGGAGATGGTGCTGAGGCATGTACAGTCATTGGAGCCCATGGAGCTGAGGAAACTGTCGGCACTGTGGACGGGGATGGTGCCAAGCTATGTACAGTCATCGGAGCCCATGGAGCTGTGGAAATTGTCGGCCCTGTGGACAGGGATGAAGCCGAGGCATGAACAGTCATCAGAGCCGATGTTGAAACCAAAGACGGCACCGAAGTCAGTGGTGCTGTGTTTGGAACAGAGATAGGAGTGAATACCATGGTCGGCACCAAGGGAGAGGACACAGATCCTGATGCCGAAGAGTTCTGTGTCGAGGGCGCCAGTGAAGCACGGAGCCAACTCTGCTCCAAAACTGACAGAGATGCAGGAACTGAATGACTCTGTTTTTCCTTATATTTTTTTGGTCTTAGGAAGGGGTGAGACCTCGGACCTAGACATAGCCTCTGAGAAAGGTGTCTTGAGTAAACTTTTTAAAATAAGTTTATTCTTACATTCTGCTAGTGTCCGATTAGAAAAACCAGCACAAATGACACAATCAGCTTTCAAATGATCCACGCCCAAACAGTAGACACAACGAACATGTGTACCTGAGTTAGGCATCTTACGCCCACAGTTGTCACACTGTTTAACACCCAACTTAGCTTTGTCTGTCATGGTAAGTGAAACAATGCCATCCTGTAGAAAAAATTAAGGAAGAAATACCAGTGGAGTTATGTTAAGGAATACCACTAGTAAAAGGGGCCTGTCAAAGACAGTAGAGAGGGACAGTCAAAAGAGGTAAAAAATTAAATTACCAAGAAAAAGGGTAGGAAATAGGCCTAGGTTATAGGAGACGGTGATAAAAGACTAACTTGACTAAAAATTTTGAAATTCGGAAGAAAAACTCTTATAAAAACAACAAATTACTACTTAGCTTGAGAGAGATGGCTAACACGTCTGACTAGGAACACGGCAAACGAGATTTGGAGTATCTAGGAGAGGGGCATAGTGGGTAGGTTCTTAGCTGAGAGTTTTTGGCTTGCACAAGCTGGGAAACGGCCGAATCGGTTCAGAGGACGGAACCGAGGTCCTAAAAGTAAAGAATAAATAAAGATTTACAACATCAGATGTAAGGTTTTCCATGACAAAATTTTTAAATCACATGAATCAAAGGGCTCGAAAGGAGGATCTGTGAGAGACTGAAGCACCAAAGTCAAGTCCCAGGGTTTTAAGGGAGGCTTGACCAGAGGTTTAAAGTGCAATACTTCTTTCAAAATTGTCTTGCATAGACTATGTGACATACTCTAAGAATTATCACATCCATTATGAAAACTGGCGATAGCTGCTAAATGTACAGTGATAGTCGATGCCGGGGCTCCTGCAAGTGAAAGAGTCATCAGGTATTGAAGGATCTTTTGAACAGACATAGAAAAGGGATCTATGTTCTGATCTCTGGCCCAAATAGAAAACCTAGTCCATTTACTAGAATAAACTTTCCTGCTGGAAGGTGTGTGTGAAGCCAGAAGAATTTCACGGACAGGAGATGGGATGTGAGGCATCCTGGCAATCATTGGAAGTAGAGAAACCAAGCTGTGAGCTTGAGACTGTGGAGATTCAGATAAATCGTCCCTGAGGATGAGATAACATGTCTTGAGAATGATCCAGGATCCACAGGCTTTGAATCAGATGAGGCCACAGAAACGGGAACCAGACTTGATGGGGGCAATGAGAATCACTTTGCTTCTCAACCTCTGAGCTTTCTGGAGAAATTTTGGAATGAGGGGAAATGGGAGAAAGGCATACAGACGACCCAGGGGCCAATCGTGCGTTACAACGTCCCTCGGGGGATTCCCCTGAGGGGGGGATCAGGGCAAAGTAACTTCTGCATTTGTTGTTTAGGGATCGCAGCAAGGCTTGCCTCAGCGTCAGATCTGATCCACTGTTACAGGGTTGAGGGACCACTTGTGAGGCATTAGGATGTTCCTGCTCAGATTGTCCGCAATAAGGTTGGAACTCCTGGGAAGGTGCGTTGCTATAAGAAAGTGGTTGGAAGCTATCGCCCAGTGCCAAATCCTCATGGCTTCTCGACACAGGGGGTAAGACCTGGTTCTGCCTTGCTTGTTGATATACTAGAGGAGTGACACGTTGTCGGACTGAACTGCAATGGTCCCAGAAGGTAGGGATGCAGGAAACGCTTGCAATGCTAAGAGAACTGCCTTCAGTTCCAGGACATTTATGTGCAAATTGGCCTGCATGGGGGACCAGGTGCCTTGGGCCGTCTTTCCCTGGAAATGCCCCCTTCCCCCACCCTAACAGTGAAGCGTCCATGGTCACTGTGGCTGTGGTTTGGGGAAGACAGAACGGTCGACACCAATGACTCGTTTGTGGCTTCATCCACCATAGCATTTCTTCCTTGCAATGGTTTGCAAGATATATCATGTGGTCGAGTGGGCCACTGTGCGGAAAGGAGCCACTGAAGGATTCTCATGTGCAGCCTCGCCAGTTGTACTAACGTTATGGCAGCCACCATTGAGCCTAAGGGCTGCAGTACAAGATGTGCTGGTACACAGGTCTGAGGAAGATCTTGGATTTGGTGTCTTATTTTCGAAAGCCTGTGAGGGGGGGGCGAGAAGCTTGACAGGATGTTGTGTTGAAGACTGCCCCCAATAAATTTCAGTGTCTTTGTTGGGGACATTTGAGATTTGTCCTTGTTAATTGTAATCCCCAAGCGGAGAGCAAGACCTTGTGTGTAAGGGAGGCTGCGGACTAGGAGATTCCTGGTCGAAGTGGTAAGGAGCCAATCGTCTAGATACGGAAACACCTGGAATCCTTGTAGTCGAAGATGAGCTACCACAACTGCCATACATTTGGTGAACACTCAGGAGGCTGTCGAGAGACTGAATGTCAGTGCCATGAACTGGTAGTGATTGGCTCCCAGCTGGAATGGGAGAAACCTCCGGGAGCGGTGATCCATCTTTATGTGGAAGTACGTGTCCTGGAGGTCTATAGAGCACATCCAGTTGTCCCTCCCGAAGAAGGGAAGAATGGACTGTACCGTGACCATCTGGAATTTTTGAGGTTTGATAAATTTGTTCAACAGGCTGAGATCCAGGATTGGCCTCCAGTCGTGTGTCTTTTTTGGTACTAAAAAGAACCTCGAATAAAACCCAGATCCTGCCTGGTCTGGTGGGACTGGTTGGATGACTCTTTCTTAAATTTCCAAGGCTGCTAATTCCCTCTGATTGGGTGGTACGTCGGAGATTCGTTTGATGGGTCTGGGAGTTGAATAGAATGGTATTTGGTAGCCTCTGGATATTATTCTCTGCACTCAAACATCGGTAGTAATAAGCTGCCAGGCTGGTAGGTGCAGAGAAAAACGACCCCCGACTGCTTCCAGAGGAAAGCAATCAGGCCGCTGCTCAGGAGTGCTGGTAGGGTCTGCTGGAGAAAGAATCTCTAGCACCCTGGTTACGCAGATCCCCTCTAACCCGAAAGGGGCATCTTCCAGATGAGTTGCCCCTTCTGCCCCAGGGGGATTGCTCACCACAAGGGTCACAAAAAGATCCTTGGGATTTCTTGAACCACATTTATCCTCCCTTCTGCTTCCTGGAGTAGGACCTCTGGAGGTTGGAAAAGCGTATGCCGATAGCAGACAAGGTCTTTCCGTCTTTCTCACTTCGTGCAAGTGTGTCTCATACTTTGGGTCCATAAAGTGCAGATTCGTCAACAGGTGCATTGACAAAGGAAGATTTAAAGGGGTCGGCGAAGTCACACAACCTCATCCAAGTATTACGTCTCATGACAATGCCTGATGCAGCAGCTCGAGCTGCCCCCTCAGTGGTGTGCGATATCAAATGCATTGAGGAGTTTGAGATGGATTCAAGGGTAGCTAGCTGCAAGGAGACAGTGTCACGCACCTCATCAGGCAGTAACATCACCAAAGAGGAAGACATTTCGGAAATTAGGTCTCTTTGGAGGCGAGTGAAGTGTGTCAGATAGTTCAGCAACTGAATGGTGAAGGTCGCTGAAGCACAGTTCCACTTCCCTAACCTGTCCATGGTCAGAGACTCCCTGTTCGGAGGATGGACAGTGGAACAATCTTCTGCCAGTTCCCTCTTGCTGGCCACCGCCACGACCATGGAATCAACTTTCAACTGCTTGGACCAGTGGGGTTGGTCTTCAGGTGTAGATAACATTTTGTCTGGCCTTCCAGGCATGCTGCACAATTAGCTTAACAAGGTCATCTGCCGGTGGAGTCACCCAGGAAGTAGATGGCCGGGCACGGAAGGCCTGCAAGAACACGGATTCCTCAGAAGAACGGTTAGAGGACTTTGTCTGGGGGAGACTGTGGGGACCCTTCCCCCTCATCACAACTGGTGTCTTTGGAGATAGATTTGTTCAGGGAATCAAGGTGCTTCCTCTTGCACCGTTTCTTCCAGTGTGGCTCCCCAGTGGGATCTTCTGAGGAGGACTCCGGAGAAGGGGTTCCCTTCAAAGGGGAGAGTTGTGGCTCTCGTGCCTGGGATCCGGAAACAGGGGGTTGGGACAGCTGCATGCTGGGGGGGTGGGGTTCTGATGATGATGTCATTGGTGCTGACAGAGCCTGTGGAGGCAAGGACCCTCTCCATCACCTGGAAAGTAGGCCCACCTGAGGAGGGATGGGAGCCCGGAACTGAGAAGGACAATCTCAGAACCGGGGTCACACCCCACCCTCAGGAGCCCACCTCCAGGTGAGGAGCTCCAAGAGGACTGGAAGCAGTCGAAGCCATGAACATAGATGGTGCCAGTGAGAAAAAAAGGTGCCGGGCTAGGTAACAAGGTACGGACGGACCAAGCACTGCTCCGAGAGAGCAATCGGCTCCCATGCAACAAGGGCAGTCGGTGCCACCAGGGGAAAAACTGCTGTCAGAGCCGAGACAGTATGCACCGGGGAGGACATCGATACCGAGATCTCCGGGATCTGAGTAGAGGTCGGAGGAGGATAAACAGGGGAAGGTGTAGTAAAAGATTCTGAGCCAAGAGGGACGGAAGGTCTAGCTGGAATGGGCAATCCCCTAGCTGCAAGAAGCTGGTCCACAACCCACACTAGGTCTAATTCAGAAAAACTCCTAGTGGAGCTAAAGGTGGCTGCTGAAGGAGAATCAGGTCTTTCTAGAAAGGGGCTAAACGTCTGCCACAAAAAAGGGTCGTAAGTTGGAAAGCATCTTGTCCTTGGCAGATATTCGACTTTAGGGGCCGATGAAACTATTGGCACTGTGGCCGGGGATGGTGCCGAAGCAGGTACAGTCATAGGAGCCAATGTCAGATCCAAGGACTGCATCAAAGTCAGTGGTGCGGAGGTTGGAACCGAAACAGGGGTAAATATCATAGACTGCACCGAGGGAGAAGATACAGAGCCTGGTGCCGAAAAGGTCTGCGCCGAGGGTGCCAGAGAAGCACGGAGCCGACTTGGTTCCATAACTGACGGAGATGAAGGAACCGAGTGACTCCATTTTTCCTTATGTTTTTTGGTCTTTGGAGGGGGAGAGACCTCCGAACCAGACAGCGCCTCCGAAAAAGGTGTCTTAATCAAACCTTTTAAAATGAGCTTATTTTTATGTTCTGCTAGTGTACAATTACTAAAACTAGCACAAATGTCACAGTCAGCTTTAATATGGTCCATGCCCAAACAGTAGACACAACGAGCGTGTCCGTCCGAGTTGGGCATCTTAAGCCCACACTTGTCACACTGTTTAAACACCAACTTAGCTTTGTCTGACACAGTAAGGCAACAAGGCTATCCTAATATAAAAAACAAAAGAAGGGAGAGAAAAAAAAGTGAGAGGATACCAACGATGGTATTTAAAAAAATACCACAAGTGGTAAGGAAGGGCCTACCAAAGGCAGGAGAGAGGGACAGTACAAACAATGGTAGAAATCTGATTACCAAGGTAAAGGGCAGGAAACAGAAATATGTTACAAGCGACAGCTAGAAAAAGTTAATTTGACTAAAAAAAAAAAAAAAAAGAAATTTTGAGGAGAAACTATATTAAAAAAATCACAATTTTCCACAACTTTGAGAGAGATGGCTAGCACGTCTGACATGGAATGTGGCAAAAGAGATCTGAAGTAACTAGGAGGGGCATTATGGGTAGGTCTTAGCTGAGAGTTTTTGGCTGGCGTGAGCTGGATAATGGCCGTATTAGTTCCAAAATCCTAATGGTAATGAATAAATGAGAAGTTATGTACCTACCATAATGTTCCATATTAGTCGTCTTCTCTCGCCTTCTTTCTTGCTGGATGGGTTCGGAGCCGATCCTCGGCTCCGACTCCACCACTTACTAAAGCTCGAGAGCTTATTTTACCGGCTCGAGGCAACCCTATATCCCATGATGCTAGGCAATAACTCCCCAGATCTCATTTGGAAGCTGAAAAACCTAGCATAGGCCAATAAAACAAAATCCTCCAACGGGAAGGAGGAGGAAGAGGGGTAAAAACCTCCAAAGATAATTACTTACACTATATATATCCTAGGACACCTAGATAGTGAACAAAGGAATAAAAGGACCCTTTCAAGGAAGGGAAGATCTTCTCGGTCTGTCCAGGCTAGAGGGATGGTGGGTGGGATGCAAGAAAGAAGGCGAGAGAAGACAACTAACATGGAAAGTTATGGTAGGTACATAACTTCTCAATATTAAGTTGTCAATCTCGCCTTCATTCTTGCTGGATAGGACCGTGTCCCTAGCACCTTCATCCTGGGTGGCTCATTGGAACAGACTCTTAAGAATGGTGGAACCAAATGTTGCTCTGTCCCTGGAGGCCATGTCCAATTTGTAATGCGAAACAAAGGTATGAGGAGAGGCCCATGTGGCTGCCGCACAGATAGTGTCTATTGGTAGTCTAGCTTGAAAAGCTGTAGATGTAGCTAGTGCTCTAGTTGAATGGGCTTTTGGCCTTAGAAGTTAATTCCCTGCCTCCGAGTTGATAAATAGATAATTTCACAGAAGACAGCCACCTAGATAGGGTTACCTTGGAAACAGGAAGGCCTTTCTTATTTTCTGCGTACGATAAAAACAGTTGATCAGACTTCCTTATTTGTTTGGTTCTATCCAGATAGTACCGGAGCTGGCGGTGAACATCTAGATAATGTAGCTTTTGCTCCGCTCTACTGGTATAGTTTGGGAAAAAGACTGGGAGATCAACTGATTGATTTAAATTTGTCTGCGAAGCCACCTTGGGTAAGAAGGATGGATTAGTCCTTAGAGAAACTCTGTCTTTATGGAAGATTAAGTAGGGAGGACGAATGCAGAGGACGTGAAGCTCTGATACTCTCCTAGCAGAAGTAATGGCAACTAGGAAAAGTGTCTTCCATGAAAGAAATTTCAATGAACAGGAGACCGCAGGTTCAAACGGGGGGAGAATTAAGGATGTTAAGACTAAATTAAGATCCCACTGAGGTGGAGGATCTTTGATCGAAAGCCTAAGTAAATATACACCTTTAAGGAAGGCTTTGCAAAGCTTATTGGACATGATGTTGTGGTCCGATAAGCCTGTATGAAAATTCGATATGGCTACCAACTGAACCTTTACTGTAGAGGCAGAAGACCCTGAATGAAAAATTTCTGCTAGGAAGTCTAAGACCAAATGAATTGGGGCAGTAAAAGGATCTATATTCCTTGCCTTTGCCCAGAAGGAGAAACGTTTCCATTTATTAGTGTAAATCTTTCTGGTGGAAGATTTAAGGGAAGCTACTATGATATCCCGGATGGGATTAGAAGTCATAGGAAGCCTGGCTAAGGACGGAAGTGGAGCAACCAAGCAGTGAGGTTGAGAGAATGTAGGGATTGGTGCAGCTGCCCCGACTGATGGGTCAACAGATCTGGAGCTGGGTCCAGATGCCAAGGCTGTACCAAATGATAATGATGTAGGAACGGAAACCATATCTGTCGAGGTCAATAAGGGGCAATGAGAATCAACTTGGCTCTCAAGGCGGTTGCTTTCTGAATTACTTGTGGAATTAGAGGAAAGGGTGGAAAGGCATAGAGAAGTCCCCGAGGCCAATCTTGGACTAGAGTGTCTCTGAGGGGATGGCCTGGAAGGGGTAAGAGGGTGAAGAAGTCGGGGCATTTGCTGTTTTGGGATGTAGCAAAAAGATCGCAAGGAAGACCCCACTTCTGAAAATTCTCTTCCGCTACCAATTGTTTGAGAGGCCACTCGTGTGGCATGAGTATGGCTCTGCTCAACCTGTCCGCTATGAAGTTGGACTTCCCGGGGATATGCGTTGCTATCAGAAACTGCTGAGAGGAGATCGCCCACTGCCAAAGTCTGAGTGCCTCTCGACACAGGGGATAGGACTTGGTTCCGCCTTGCTTGTTGATATACCACACTACGGATATACTGTCCGTTTGAATTGCAATAGTTCCTAAGGGAAGAGAGTCGTGGAGGGCTTGCAACGTTAAAAGCACTGCTCTCATCTCTAGGACATTTATGTGCAGGTGGCGCTCGAAAGGTTGCCAAGTGCCATGGACCATCCTGCCCTGAAAATGCTCCCCCCCCACCCGATCAGGGAGGCGTCCGATGTCACTGTGGCGACCGGGGGAGGAGGAACAAAAGGTCTGCCCTGATGGACTTGAGGGGACAATATCCACCAGGACAGATGACTTTTGCAAGTTTGAGTTATCATGATCTTGTGGTGCATGGGGAGTTGCTGAAAAGACCATTGGGTGAACAGCATCCACTATAGAAGACTCATGTGAAAACGTGCAAGGGGAAGAAGTGTTATGGCGGCCGCCATAAGACCCAATACTTTCAGGACATACCTGGCCTGAATTTTGTCGCTCTGAAGAAGAACCTGGACATGGTTTTGAATATCTAAGACTCTTTGGTCTGTCAACTTGGCTGAAAGTTGTACGGTGTTCAAGTTGGCGCCTATAAAGGTAATAGACTGACAAGGCGACAAGGCAGACTTTTCGAAATTTATAGAGATTCCTAGCCCTCTGAAAATGTGAATGGTGTAAGCTCTGGCTTGGAGAAGTTGGTGCCTGGTGGTGGCAGTGAGGAGCCAGTCGTCTAGATATGGAAACACTTGGAATCCTTGCCGTCTCAGGTGAGCCATAACCGCTGCCATACATTTGGTGAACACTCTGGGGGCTGTAGTGAGACCAAAGGGCAGGGCTCTGAATTGGTAGTGACTGGCCCCCAGCTGAAAGCGGAGAAACCTTCTGGAGTGCCTGTGAATTTTGATGTGATAGTACGCATCCTGAAGGTCCACGGAGCACATCCAATTGTCCTTGCCCAGAAAGGGCAGAATGGACTGTAGCGTGACCATCCGGAATCTTGTTCTCTTTACAAACTTGTTCAGTTTGCTGAGATCCAATATTGGTCTCCAGTCCCCTGTCTTTTTCGGTACTAAAAAGAACCTTGAGTACATTCCTGATCCTAGTTGGTCTGCTGGGACTGGCTGGATGGCTCTTTTAGCTAGCAGTTTTGATATTTCTGATACTGCTAGTTCCCTTAGACCGGGTGGAACGTCTGGAAGGGTTCCCTTTTGTTGACTTGGGGTTTGGATAAAGGGAATTTTGTAACCCTCGGATATGATCGACTGTACCCATTTGTCCTGAGTAAGGGAAAGCCAGGCTATTGGGTACAGCGACAATCTTCCCCCGAATGCCTCCGAAGGTGGACAATCGGGCAACATCTCAGGGATGCTGGAAGGGTTTGTCAGAGAGAGGCTCCCTGCTACCCTGGTTTTGCGGACCCCCTCTGCCCCTACGGCGGCGTCTGTTGTTGTTACCCCCTCTGCCTCTGGGGGTAAACTGACCTCTTGCGTCAGACATGACTCCTTAAGATTTGCGGAACCACATTTTCCCACCCTTCTGACCCTTAGGGTATGGTCTTGTAGGGGTGGAGAAACGGACTCCTATGGCAGAAAGAGTCTTGCCATCTTGCTCGCATCTGGTCAAGGTGTCTTTCACTTGAGGTCCGAACAAAGCCAAACCATCAAAAGAGGAATTTGTGAAGGACGCCTTGAAAGGGTCCGCGAAATTACACAGCCGCATCCAGGCGTGACGCCTTAAGGCCACTCCTGTGCCTGCGGCCCTACTCGCTCCATCGGCTGCATATGAAATCAGAAGCATGGAGGAGTTAACAATCGAATTCAGGGTTCCAAGTTGTGAGTTTATTTTATCCTGGGACCCAGCAGCTGATGGATCCTGCAAGACTTCTCCCAACTCTTTGAGAATATCCCTCTGAAGGCGGGTGAAGTGACACAGGTAATTCAGCGACCGCATGGCAAAGGTCGCTGAAGAAAACATCCGCTTACCATACCTATCCATGGTCCTAGAATCCTTATTAGGAAGATGGATAGGTACTGAAGGATCAGCTAGTTCCTTCTTGGTGGCTGCAGCCACCACCATTGCATCCGCCGGTACACCTTTTGTCAGGAATTGCTTGTCGACTGGTGCTGTAATGAATTTAGATGGCCTCCGATGGGGTGGGTTCCACAGAGTCCGGGGCCGACCACGCCTTCCGAGCCACTACTTCCATAAGGGGGTCGAAAGGCGGAGACACCCAGGAGGTGGAGGGTCGAGAACCGAATGCCTCCAGGTACACCAACTCGTCCTCGGAAGGATTAAGGAAAGACCAGTTCCCCCTCTGCTTCAGGATTTCCAGGATGTCTGAGAAAGAGACATACTCAGAGGGGGACTTTGGGGATCCCTTCGACTCATCCAAGTCGGTGTCAGATGTAATAGACTCAGGGGGAGTCCACATGCTTCCTCTTACATGTCCTCTTCCGCGGAGGCTCCGCTGACAGGTCAGGAGAAGCCTCGGAAGAGGAAGAAATTCCCAGTGGGGAAACCGGAGCCATTGGATCTCTGGGTCCGGGAGCAAGAGAGTGAGAAGAGACATCAGCAGGCACTGTAGTGGGAGGAGCTGATGGAGCTGACCGTTGACTAAGCCCTGGGGCTAGTACGCTCCCCATCATCTCGAAGTCTCCCCTATCAGAAAGGCCAGAGGGCCCCCGCTCCAAAGAGGTAGGAACCCCAGGCCGCACCAACAGGGAAGGCTCCGAGGCCGATGTCGGGGCCGAGCTCACCAGCGCCGACGCTCCGAGAGGGAGAACGGGGTCGGACAATGGGCCAATGCCACTCGCCCCCTCGGAGCCGACAAGAGAGATCAGGCGCCCGGATCCCTCCAATGAAGGTATC
>NC_056750.1:91455022-91485022 GCF_019279795.1 Protopterus annectens
TTATGGAAGATCATGTAAGAAGGCTTAATCAATAAGGCCTGAAGCTGTGACACTCTTAGCTGAGGTAATGGCAATCAGGAAGGCTGTCTTCCAAGAGAGGAACTGCAGATCCACTGAAGCAGCGGGTTCAAAGGGGAAAAAACAAGACTTGAAGGACCAAAGTAAGGTCCCAAGGAGGCATAGGGTCCTTGACTGGTGGCCTAAGAAGAAAAGTACCCTTCAGAAAAGCTTTACATAGCTTAGGAATGGCAAGAGAAGCTGAATTATCCCCTATGTGGAAATCAGAAATAGCCACCAGCTGAAATTTAACCGTAGAAAAGCTAACACCTTATTGAAAAATACATGCCAAAACCTCTAAGATAACAGGAACCGGAGCAGTGAAGAGGTCCAAATCAAGAAACGTTTCCACTTACTCGAATAAATCTTCCTTGTGGAAGATTTATGAGTCGCTACCAAAATCTTCTTAACCAGAGAAGAAAGCCCGGGACTTCTATCATGGGAACTGGAGCAGCCAATCGGTAAGCTTCAGACTGGCCAGATCTGATTATGGAATCCCGGAGGGATGTGAAATCAGATCTGGAACTGCATCCAGTGAAGAGGGAGGACACACTGCATGACACCACAGAGAAGGGAATCATACTTGGTGAGGCCAGAAAGGGGCAATGAGGATGACTGAGCTCCCCAGCCGTTGAGCTTTCTGAATGAGCTTTGGGATCAGAGGAAGCGAAGGATAAGCAAAGAAGACCGGAGGGCCAAGCATGAACCACAGCATCTCTGGGAGACTCCTCCGGAGAGGGGATCAGAGCAAATAACTCGTATTTCGCACTGAAAGGAGAGGCGAAGAGATCGCAGCAAGGCTGACCCCACTTTAGAATGAGAAGTTATGTACCTACCATAACGTTCCATGTTAGTTGTCTTCTCTCGCCTTCTTTCTTGCTGGATGGGTTCGGAGCCGATCCTCGGCTCCGACTCGGCACTTGCTAAGCTCGAGAATCACTTTTACCAGATTGAGGCAGCCCTATATCCCATGATGCAAGGCGGTAATTACCCAGATCTCGTTTGGTATCTAGAGGAAAACTGCCCGCAAACTTTCCACAAGGAAAGCAGAATAATAGCCTAGAAGACTGTAAGGGAAACCAGGTAAAGGAGATCCCGAGCTAACTGGTGTCCGAGGGAGAACAATCTCCCCGAGAAGGGGAAAATCAAGGTCTGTCCAGGCTAGGGGGACAGGAGGGAGGGACGCAAGAAAGAAGGCGAGAGAAGACAACTAACATGGAACGTTATGGTAGGTACATAACTTCTCAATGTTAAGTTGTCAATCTCGCCTTCATTCTTGCTGGATGGGACCGCGTCCCTAGCACCCCTATCCTGGGAGGCTCAAATGGAACAGACTCTTGAGAACTGTGGAACCAAAACTTGCCCTGTTCCTGGAGGCCAAATCCAATTTGTAATGAGAAAAGAAGGTATGAGGAGTGGCCCAAGTGGCTGCTGCACAAATAGTGTCCAAGGGTAGTCTAGCCTGGAAAGCTGTATATGTGGCTAGACCTCTAGTAGAATGCGCTTTAGGTTTTGAGATCAGCTGTTTGCCCCTCAGCTGATAAATGCCAGAAATGGTGGAAGATAGCCATTTGGATAAGGTTACTTTAGAAACAGGAAGACCTTTCCTATTTTCAGCATAAGAAAGAAAAAGCTGATCAGATTTCCTAAACTGCTTTGTTCTGTCCAAATAATATCCGAGTTGGCGATGAACATCTAGGCAATGCAGTTTTTGTTCTGCCCTGTTAGAATGATTGGGAAAAAATACAGGAAGGTCAATGGATTGATTTAAATTTGTTTTAGAAGCAACCTTGGGCAAAAAGGATGGATTGGTTCTTAAGGATACTCTATCCTTGTGGAAGACCAAGTAAGGGGGACGAACACAGAGGGCATGTAGTTCCAACACTCTCCTAGCCGAAGTAATAGCAACTAGAAAGAGAGTCTTCCAAGAAAGACATTTTAATGAGCATGTAGCAGCCGGTTCGAAAGGGGGAAGTATCAAGGATGCCAGCACTAAATTTAGGTCCCACTGTGGTGGAGGATCTCTAACAGGGGGCTTAAGAAAGAACACCCCTTTGAGAAAGGCTTTACAAAGTTTGTGAGACATGATATTGTGGTCTGCAAATCCGACATGGGAATTAGAGATTG
Source organism: Protopterus annectens (assembly GCF_019279795.1). Classification (NCBI taxonomy): domain Eukaryota; kingdom Metazoa; phylum Chordata; order Ceratodontiformes; family Protopteridae; genus Protopterus; species Protopterus annectens. The sequence goes on from NC_056750.1 coordinate 91,457,207, forward strand.
CTGCCAACTGGACTTTAACTGTGGAAGCAGAAGAACTGGAGCAAAATATTTCAGCAAGAAAGTCCAAGACCGATTGAATAGGGGCAGTAAAAGGGTCTATGTTCTTAGACTTTGCCCAAAAAGAGAAACATTTCCACTTACTAGAGTAAATCCTCCTGGTAGAGGACTTTAGAGAAGCTACTATTATATCTCTAACGGGGTTAGAGATTATAGGAAGCCTGGCTAAGGAAGGAAGTGGAGCAACCAAGCAGTGAGGTTGAGGGAACGAATTGAAGGGTGCAGTTGACCCGACTGGTGGGTCAGAAGATCTGGAATTGGATCCAGATGCCAAGGCTGCACCATGAGATGGCGATGAAGGAACGGAAACCAAATTTGTCGAGGCCAGTAAGGGGCAACGAGAATCATTTTGGCTCTCAAGACGGTAGCTTTCTGGAGTACTTGTGGTATCAACGGAAAGGGGGGAAAGGCATAAAGAAGCCCCCCGGGGCCAATCTTGGGTAAGAGCGTCTCTGGGGGGATGGCCCGGAAGTGGAAAGAGAGAGAAGAAGTCTGGGCATTTGCTGTTTTAGGGAGTAGCAAAAAGATCGCAGCATGGGCGGCCCCACTTCTGAAAAATCTCCTCCACTATGGATTGCTTGAGAGACCACTCGTGAGGCATGAGAGCAGCTCTGCTCAATCTGTCCGCTATTATGTTGGTTTTCCCAGGGATATGTGTTGCTACCAGAAACCGATGAGAGGAGATCGCCCATTGCCAAAGTCTGAGAGCTTCTCGACACAAGGGATAGGACTTGGTTCCGCCCTGCTTGTTGATGTACCACACCACGGACATGTTGTCCGTGTGAACTGCAATAGTTCCTAAGGGAAGTCGTTGAGGGCTTGCAACGTTAAAAGCACTGCTCTCATCTCTAGGACATTTATGTGCAGGTGGTATTCGAATGGTTGCCACGTGCCATGAACCATCCTGCCCTGATAATGCCCCCCCCCCACCGATCAGGGAGGCATCCGAAGTGACAGTGGCTGCCGGGGGGACAAATGGTCTGCCCTGATGGACTAGAGGAGAAGTCCACCAGGATAGATGGCTCTTGCAGGTTTGTGTCACCAGGATCTTGTGACGCATGGGAAGCTGCTGGAAGGACCATTGGGTGAACATCCATTCTAGGAGACGCATGTAGAAACGGGCCAGGGGAAGAAGTGTGATGGCACTGCCATGAGGCCCAACACTTTCAGGACCAACCTGGCTTGTACCGTTTTGCTGGATAGGATGATCCGAACGTGGTTTTGGATATCTAGGATTCTTTGACTTGTTAGGTTTGCTGACATCCGAATGGTGTCTAGATTTGCGCCTATAAAGGTAATAGACTGGCAGGGCGATAAGGAAGACTTTTCGAAGTTGACCGAAATTCCTAAATGACCGCAGAGATGTAGAGTATAATCTCTGGCTTGGAGAAGTTGATGCCTGGTGGTGGCTGAGAGGAGCCAGTCGTCGAGATACGGAAACACCTGGAATCGTCAACGTCTCAGGTGAGCCGTGACCGCTGCCATGCATTTGGTGAACACTCTGGGGGCTGTAGTGAGACCAAAAGGCAGGGCTCTGAATTGAAAATGACTGGTCTCCAGCCGAAAGCGGAGAAACCTTCTGGAGCGTCTGTGGATTTTTATGTGATAGTATGCATCCTGAAGGTCTATGGAGCACATCCAGTTGTTTTTGCCCAGAAAGGGCAAAATCGATTGAAGTGTGACCATCCGAAATCTTGTCTTTTTGACAGACTTGTTCAGTCTGCTGAGGTCTAATATTGGTCTCCAGTCTCCCGTCTTTTTGGGGACCAAAAAAACCTTGAGTAGATTCCGGACTCTAATTGATCTGTTGGAACTGGTTGGATGGCCCTTTTTCTTAGAAGCTTTGATATCTCTAGCTTCGCAATTTCCCTTAGACCGGGTGGAACGTCTGGAAGGGAACCTTTTTGAGGGAAGGAGCTTTCCTCGAAGGGAATTTTGTAACCCTCGGATATGATTGACTTTACCCATCTGTCTTGAGAGAGGGAAAGCCAGGCTTTTGGGTACAGCGACAATCTCCCCCAGACTGCCTCCAAGGGAGGGCAGTCGGGCAACACCTCAGGGATGCTGGAAGGGCTTGTCAGAGAGAGGCTCTCTGCTGCCCTGGTTCTGCGGACCTCCTCTGCCCCTAGGGCGGCATCTGTTGTTATTACCCCCTCTGCCTCTGGGGGTAAATTGACCACGTGCGTCAGGCGTGACTCCCTGAGATTTTCAGAACCACATTTTCCCTCCCTTCTGACCTTTGGGGTAAGGTCTAGAAGGGGTGGAGAAATGGACTCCTACGGCAGAAAGAGTCTTGCAATCTTGTTCGCACCTGGTTAATGTGTCCTTCACCTGAGGCCCAAACAAAGTAGTGCCATCAAAGGGAGAGTTTGTGAAGGATGCCTTAAAGGGGTCTGCGAAATTGCAAAGCCGCATCCAGGACTGACGTCTAAGAGCCACTCCTGTTCCTGCGGCTCTACTCACCCCATCGGCTGCATAAGAAATGAGCCGCATGGAGGAGTTAGTGATGGAATTTAGGATTCCAAGCTGAGAGGCAATCTTCTCTTGAGCCCCAGCAGCTGACGGATCCTGTACAACCTCACCCAATTCTCTGAGGATGTCTCTTTGAAGTCGGGTGAAGTGACATAAATAATTCAGCGAACGCATAGCAAAGGTCGCTGAGGAAAACATCCGCTTACCATACCTGTCCATGGTCCTAGACTCCTTCTTAGGAAGATGGACTGGTACAGAAGGATCTGCAAGTTCCTTTTTGGTGGCGGCTGCCACCACCATGGCATCAACTGGGACATCTTTCATAAGAAACTGTTTCTCAGTGGGGGCCGTGATAAATTTAAAAGGCCTCCTGGGGACTGGTTCCACAGAATCAGGAGATGCCTACGCCTTTCGAGCTATCACCTCCATGAGGGGGTCGAAAGGCGGAGACACCCAGGAGGTGGAGGGTCGAGATCCAAAAGCCTCCAGGTATACAGACTCATCCTCGGAGGGATTAATGGAGGGCCAGTTTCCCCTCTGTTTTAGGAGTTCTAGGATGTCTGAAAAGGAGACATCCTCAGAGGGGGATCTTGGGGATCCCTCAGACTCATCTAAGTCGGTATCTGATGTCGTAGACTCAGGGGAGTCTAAGTGCTTCCTCTTGCAGGTCCTCTTACGCGGGGGCTCTCCTGAAGGATCAGGAGAAACCTCGGAAGAGGAAGTTCTTCCCAGTGGGGAAACCTAGGACGATGGATCTCTCGGTCCAGGAGCAAGAGAGTGGGAAGAGACATCTACAGGCACCATAGAGGGAGGAGCTAAAGGAACCGACTGCTGACTAAGCTCGGGGGCTAGCACACTCCTCATCACTTCGAAGGCTCCCCTCCCAGGGAGGGCCAAGAGACCCCGCTCCGAAGAAACGGGGATCCCCGGCCCCACCAAAAAGGAAGGCTTTGAAGCAGATGTTGGCGCCAAGCTCACCAAGGCCGAAGCTCCGAGAGGGAGAACGGGGTCGGACAAGGGTCCGATGCCACTCGCCCCCTCGGAACCGACCAGGGAAGCCCGACGACCGGATCCCTCCAAGGACTGTCTCGAGGAGGAGATAGGAGTCGAAGACGACGGAGCCGAAAGGTGTGGTATCAGCTCCGAAGCCGCAGCAGTCACGGTACCAATAATCTCCAGCTCCGAGCTCTGAAGGAGAGTCGAAGGAGGAATCTCAGGAGGGTGTGGAATAGCGGTCGTCTGCTGAGACGGGCTATGGAGCATCTGGGCCAATGCCTGTCATTTTAGTAGTCTACTCACCACTCTCTCCAAATCATGGTCTGAGAGCCTGGAAGACATTGACGATCGGCTCCGATGGCTCCGCTCCGAAAGTAAGGGAGAGGCCGGAGCCGAGTGGATCGACTCTAGTGAAGGAGATCTAGACCTCTTCCTCGACGGAGCCATCGGAGCAGACGAACCTTCGGTCTCAGTTGGAGCCAACAGCTTGTCGGCTCCGAGCTGAGGTAGAGACGTCTCGGCTCCAGCCGGAGCCGAAACATGCTTTGAAGCTAGGGTATCTGCTCCAGCCGGAGCCGACACGGGTGCCGAAGCCAGGGTATCGGTGCCGATCGGCGCCGATACAGAAACTTCCAAGGAGGAAGGATCGGCTCCAGACGGAGCCGATATCAACTCTGGAGGAGTCGGAACCAAGGCCACAGACTTGGACACCGAAGTCTGGGTCTTGGGTGGCTTAGAGGGCTTCCCGGAACCGACCTTAGCCGGGGAGCTCTCAGGCTTAAGGAGACCCCTAAGGATCAACTTATTTCTACGCTCCTGCAGGACTCTCTGGCTGAAAGAATGACAAATAGCACAGGAGTCCGGCAGGTGTAGGGGTCCCAGGCAATAAATACAAGAAGTGTGACCATCTGTCAGAGACATCTTCTGACAGCACGAGTCACACTTCTTAAAACCTGAGACCCTAGTGTCTTTCGACATGACCTAGAGGACACTAACACACACACACTCAGTCCTTAATTACACAAAATAAAACAAAGCACAGACACACCTACACAAAAATTTCCTGACAGGAAAAAGTTGGATGGGAAGGCCTAAGGCCTGTCTGACAGAAAAAATTATAAAAGGGGGTCGAGGAACTAATGGGAATAGGGCCTAAGTGAATCGGGAACAACTAGCTTTAACAGAGAATAAAATTTTTTAAAACTATGTGGTTGAAAATGTAAAGAAAGTTCACTTACCAGGAGCTGGTAAAGAAGGTGACCTCATGAGCGAAGCGGCAAACGAGATCTGGGTAATTACCGCCTTGCATCATGGGATATAGGGCTGCCTCGAGCTTAGCAAGTGCCGAGTCGGAGCAGAGGATCGGCTCTGAACCCATCCAGCAAGAATGAAGGCGAGATTGACAACTTAACATAGATCTGTTTCGCTACTGCAGGATTCAGAGGCCACTCGTAAGGCATCAGGATAGATCTGCTGAGCCTGTCTGCTAGAATGTTGGACCTCCCCAGAATGTGTGCTGCCACCAGAAAACGGCTGGTGCAGATCGCCCACTCCCAAAACCTCATGGCTTCGCGGCAAAGGGGATAAGACTTGGTTTCCCCCCAGTTTGTTGATATACTAGACTACTGACATGTTGTCTGTCTGGATGGCAATCATCCCCAGGGGAAGATGTGCATGAAGTGCTTGCAACGCCAATAGCACCACCCTCATCTCCAGGACAGTGATATGCAAATAGGTCTCCAGGGAGGGCCATGTGCCTTGGACTATCCTTCCCAACCATTGCCCCCCAACCTGAGTAGGGAGGCATCCAAGGTCACTGTGATTAGTGGAGAAGGGAGAATAAACAGACAACCCTGAAGAAGGTCTGGGGATTGAATCCACCAAAGAACAGAATCCCTGCAAGCTTGAAATAGACTCACAGGATGGGACAACGGTAGATCTAGAAAGGACCATTGGACCGCTAGAGTCCACTGAAGTGCCCTCATGAGTATCCGAGCTGTGGGTAAGATTGTGGCCACCATGGAACCTAATGCCCATAAGACAAATTCTGCCAGGGACAACTGGGCTTGAAAAACACACAGGACTGAAGGCTGTTGGAGGTCAAAAAGACCCTTGTCTGAATGGAGTCTAACCGAGCACCAATGAAATCCAGAGCTTGCACTGGTTCTAACAGGGACTTGTTGAGATTTATGGTGATGTCCGGATCGTGGGCTGCCTGGGATGAGGGAATCCCTTGCTTGGCAAAGTCAATGTCTGCAGGGGGCGGAAAGGAGCCAATCGTCCAGGAAGGGGAAGACATGGAAGCCCTGCAGTCACAGGTGAGCTGGTACCACTGCCATGACTTTGGTAAACACCCTGGAGGGTGTAGTGAGACCAAAGGGTAGTGCTCTGAACTAGTAATGACTGACCCCCAGCTGGAAGCGAAGGAACCTCAGAGAGAGCCTGTCCACTTTGATGTGACAGCACGCATCCTGAAGGTCCACCAAGCACATCCAGTCATTTTCCTGCAAAAATGGCAGGATAGCTTGGAGGGTGACCATCTGGAATTTTGTCTTGGAAACAGAGAGGTTTAAGGCTGAAAGATCCAGAATGAGTCTTAAGTCCTCCGTCATCTTCGGCACTAAAAAGAATCTGGAATAGATGCCTAATCTGGACTGATCTGGGGGGACGGCCTGGATGACTCATTTTTCGAGCAGTTTGAAAATTTCCTGTGCTGTTGCCTCCCTTTGCATGGGTGTAACGTCCGGGAGGTGTTTGGCTGGGATTGGCCTTTGAAAGAAGGGGACTGAATATCCTCTGGATATGATTCGCAACACCTGTAATCTGTAATAGACTCCCAGGCTGTTTCCTGTAGCGAGAGTCAACCCCCGACTGCCTCCAGAGACGACCAGGTAACCCTTCAGGGCTGCTGTGTGGACCTGTCAGAGAACGAATCCCAATACCTTTGGTTCCTCAGACCCTCTCTGCCACGAGGGCAGCATCGGTCGAATCCCCCTCGGTCTCGGAGGGAGGGTCAGTCCCAGGCATCCTGGAAATAACTCTGAGACTTCCGGAACCACATCTTTTTTGCCCCCCCCCGCCAATTCCTGGAGAAGGATCGTTGAGGGGGCAGAGTCTTCCCATCCTTCTCACTCTGGATCAGTGTATCGTGTACCATCTTTCCAAACAGTGTGGTACCATCGTACTGGGCATTTGTAAAGGACACCTTGAAGGGCTCCAAGAAGGTACAAATTCGGAACCAGGTGTGATGCCTGATGGAAACGCCTGCTCCGGCAGCCCTAGCGGCGCCCTCGGTGGCGTAAGATAGAAGTCACATAGAGGTATTGGCAATGGAGGTGAGGGTGGCCATTCAAGAGGAGAAAACCTTCCTATCCTCCGCTGACATGGAACTTGGGATAAATCTGGTAACCATCTTCATTAGGTCTCGTTGAAGCCTAATAACATGTGCCATGTAGTTCAGTGCATGTACAGAGAACATTGCTGAAGCGTAGACCCGCTTCCCAAAATGGTCCAAGGCCCTAGACTCTCGGTGCAGCAGATGGACCGTAGAGTTCTCCTGTGTGAGCTCCTTCTTGGTGTCCGCCACCAACACCATGGCATCGACAGGGGATCCCTTCGACCAGTGTGGTTTATCAGAAGGGGTGCCCTGGAGGGGGAGATGGTAGGCAAGACTCTTATCTATATCTGCATGCGGATGAACCTCCGCATCATCCTGTCCACCTCAGCTTCGGAGAGGTTGCGGGTGGACCTAGCAGAAGAGACCACCAACACCAGTCTCGACAGCCAGTGGGGTGAAGCCAATGCCGGTGAACGGCTCTGAGACACCTCCAGCTCCAAGGAGAAGCAAGAGGAACACAGCCGGTAAGAACTCGAGCCAAAGTCCAGGCGAGATTTTGCCGGTGGTTCGGCTGAGGAGGGGTGGTCAGGGGGACTGCTTCCTTGGCCTATCCTGGTGTTTGCGTTTCTCTCCATCCCCGGTCCTCTTGGCAGAAGGTTGAGTACCAGAGGCTGGGGTGGAGGGGAACCAGAGGCGGTTGAAGAGGAAGCTTTTTTTTTTTTTTTTTAAGGTACGGATACCGGAGAGCAAAGAGCAAGAAAAGTGAAAGGGGAGATAGAAAGGGCTAAAGATAGCTAGAACCCCAGAAAAAAACTTGCCCAAAAAATCACTTAGAGCAAGGACCACGATGCAAACGTTAGACACGGCAAACGAGATCTGAAGGGAGGAAGGAGACGGGGGCATTATGGGAAGGGGAGGAGCTTGGAGCTTGGATCCGATCCTGAAGAAAGGTGGCTGAGTCGAGTCCATCCCAGATCAGTGTCCCACAGGTTGAAGAGCAAATGAAAACAACCACTTCAGATTAGATACTATCACAAGAAAATTTACATACTGCTTATCAAATACTGATCAAATCCAGAGAAACTGCTTCCTACGTATACTGAACTGTAAGGACAGAATAAATTTAACAGAACTTGGATAATAATGCACCCAAAGGCTAGCGGAGGAGAGGAAAGCACAACATCCTTGAACAGCTAGGGGAAAAAAGTGGGAAAAAATAATTAACTGATCTGGTCTGCAGCACATATTCTGAAATGGAGCATCAACTACTGATGAAGAAAAAAATGCTTGGGACCATTTTCTTTAGCTTTGCAAAATTCTGTACAGCTGAAAAGATATGCACTTTGGATTCCTTGAGACCAAATAATCACACAGAGTGGACAAACTATGAACATTTTCACAGGCTATGCATCTGTGAGTTTTAGTCCTACAGATAAATAATAAATCCTTTTGTTGTGTCCTACAGATAAATTACTACGGAACTCTAATCTCAGATACAACTTTATTTTCATAAATTAGGCTCTCAAGTCTCACATATTTGTTTCTCTTATGGTTAAGTCTTAAGATTTTCAGCATCATTTTCTAAATTTCTAGTTTTAGATGACTTCACTACAGCCATTAACCTTTCTGAAACTGGAAGATATGGATTTGGTGTTCTGATATCACATGCCCGCTGCTTAATAAACCAGAATACTCACAGTAGCCAAAGCTTCTTCTTGCTGTAAGGAAGAAATATTTTTTAATACTTTCAACCTTCCACGGGAAAAGTCAAGAAAACACTTCTCTTCTGAAAGACAAATTTTAAGCAAATTGGGAGAGAAAAAAAATAATTTAGAAAGAGTAACATTTTCCCCAGAAACCACAGGATTCAGGAATCAGATGATGCTCATTTGATTGATCTTAAACAACACACAGGACTGTGAACTGGGTGTTTCAGATTCTTTAATTAAATACAAAATTAGAAATTATTACATTAGAGGCATACTGCTAAAAGAAACAGATCACTTAAAATATGTAAAATGAATGCTGCAAGTAAACAATAAAAGCTTAAAGCTGTTAAAAATAAACATGAAATGCTTGTGACCAAGAAGCAAGTAATATTATGCCCAATAAACAAGCTGGCAAAAATCACACCTAATGACTGCAGCTACAGACATGAGAAAGTATGCTGCAAAATAGGCTGTGTCAAGAGCACACTGTCAACGACATAATTTTGGAAGAAGCAATAAAAAGTGAAACCGTTACAGCAAAATGTGAATACAACATAAGCAAATGCACAGAACTAAGGTGTGATGTTTACTGGCATTAAAGAACTTTATAAAGAAAATATGGAGTTTGCTTTAAATAGTTTTATAGCTAGTAAAAGCCACAGTAATAAAGTGAATACAGTTCAAGTTGCAAATAACTGCAAAGATGAATGCAAGAAAGAAACAATTTTTTTTAAACAAGACACACCTTTAATACGTATGACAGATCCAACCATACATTTATATAAAAGAAAACAAACCATACTGATATAATTTTAGCTGCAAACATTATACATTACTTATAATCTAACCAGTCTTTGTCAAACATTACACGTCATTCAAATCCAGTCTTCTTTTAAATCTCGTTCCTCCTCTGCATGTAATGTTCCTCACAGAATTCCCATTTTTTCATGTAATTTGCTCCTACCCTTTCCTAAAGATCACAATTCCAGTTGTTTTATTTTTATTTTATTTATAGTTTGCCAGGATAGTCCATTGGGCCACGAGGAGCCCATTTTCAATGGAGGAAAGCTCCAGAAAATTACAAATTACAGATTTAACATGAGTAAGTTATTAGGGAAATGCAATGTGCACAAATGAAGCAAAATTAAACAAGCAGAAAACACATATTAGTACAATGCAATAAGAGTAATATTTACAAACAGTCAAAAGTTTTCAACAGTTTAACATATCAGCACAATGCAATAACAGAAACATTTTTAACAGTTATGCTAATTCATGCAATTAAATTTCTAGGCTACCGAATTGTACAATTCTAGGAGTTGTGCTAATTCCTAGAGTTTATTAGGGGTGCAACACAATGGGAGGCTATTGCAGAGAGCAGTTATAGTGTAGGGAGATTATGTGGGGTGGGAGCAAGAGCATTCCCATAGTGAAGTTAAGTGTGTGTGAAGTAAGGTTTTGAATTAAGAGAGGCTGCTGTTGATGGTGCGGATGAGAGGTAGGAGGGAATTCCAATGGCGTGCTAGAGAGAAGGAGATTAGATGTTTGCCTGATGGACGGGCAGGTTTATACAGTTCAAATACATTTTGGGAATTAGAACTCCACTGCCAATCATAAGCGGACAGGTGATCCGCTGTGGCGACCCTTAACCGGGAAAAGCCGAAAGAAGAAGAAGACTATCTCAAAAGTCTATTTGGTTGGTACATTTTAAAGGTGGTGGCAAGAGAGGGACAGAGAGAGGGGGTGAAAATATGTTTGTGTGGTTGGACAAGTTGAATTTAGATGAGGTAATTGGACAGCTCAAGCCAATTCAGTTGGTATAGGGCAGTGCAGTGATGGGAATTAGAAGTTATGTACATACCATAACGTTCCATGTTAGTTGTCTTCTCTCGCCTTCTTTCTTGCTGGATGGGTTCGGAGCCGATCCTCGGCTCCGACTCGGCACTTTCTTAGCTTGAGAACTCCTTTTACCAGCTCGAGGCAACCCTATATCCCATGATGCAAGGCGGGACTACCTCAGATCTCGTTTGGTAGCTAACATACCCTGCTAAGGATAAACCTAGAACAACTAGGAAACAAAAAACTCCTAACAAATGACTCTTCTGACGAAGAGTCAGGAGAGAACAACCTGAGAAGAGGAGACTTTTCAAGATCTGTCCAGGCTAGGGGGAAGGAGGGGGGGACGCAAGAAAGAAGGCGAGAGAAGACAACTAACATGGAACGTTATGGTATGTACATAACTTCTAAATGTTAAGTTGTCAATCTCGCCTTCATTCTTGCTGGATGGGACCGCGTCCCTAGCACCTGTATCCCGGGTGGCTCAATGGAACAGACTCTTGAGAACTGTGGAACCAAAACTGGCCCTGTCTCTGGAGGCCAAATCTAATTTATAATGAGAGACAAAGGTATGAGGTGTGGCCCAAGTAGCTGCTGCACAAATGGTATCAATGGGTAGCCTATCCTGAAAGGCTGCAGAAGTGGATAGACTCCTAGTTGAATGTGCTTTCGGTTTAGAAGGTAGTTGCTTGCCCCTCAGCGAATACACAAAGGAAATGGTGGAAGACAACCACCTAGATAAGGTCACCTTAGAAACTGGGAGACCTTTTCTGTTTTCTGCATAGGAGACAAATAATTGGTCCGATTTCCTGAACTGTTTGGTTCTATGCAAATAGTACCTGAGTTGAAGATGGACATCCAAAAAATGAAGCTTTTGTTCAGCTCTGTTAGAGTAGTTTGGGAAAAAGACTAGTAGTTCGATGGATTGATTAATATTAGTTTGAGAAACAACTTTAGGAAGAAATGACGGGTTAGTTCTTAAGGATACCCTGTCCTTGTGAAAAATCAAGTAAGGGGAACGGATGCAGAGAGCTTGAATTTCAGAAACCCTTCTTGCTGAAGTGACCGCCAGTAAGAATATAGTTTTCCAAGTCAATAACTTTAAGGAACATGAGGCAGACGGTTCGAAAGGTGGTAAGATCAAGGATGCCAACATTAAATTCAGATCCCATTGTGGAGGAGGATGTTTTATTGGCGGCTTCAGAAGAAAAACTCCTCTCCGAAAGGCTTTGCATAGCCTATGTGACATAATGTTATGATCTTGAAATCCCACATGATACTTGGAAATGGCCGCCAGTTGGACTTTGACTGTTGAAGAAGAAGACCCTGAATGAAAAATTTCAGCCAGGAAATCTAAAACAGAATGTACAGGAGCAGTAAAGGGGTCAAGGTGTCTGGAGCTTGCCCAAATGGAAAAACGTCGCCACTTGCTAGCATACACGGTTCTGGTGGACGACTTCAAAGAAGCTACTAAGATATCTCTGACTGGATCAGAGATCATAGGAAGCCTGGCTAGGGACGGAAGTGGAGCAACCAAGCAGTGAGGTTGAGAGAATGAATGGCCCGGTGCTGTTGACCCGACTGGTGGGTCAAAAGATCCGGAACTGGGTCCAGATGCCAAGGTCGCACCAGGAGGTGACGATGCAGAGTCAGGAACCAAATTTGTCGAGGCCAGTAAGGGGCAATGAGAATCAATTTGGCCCTCAAAACGGTGGCTTTCTGAATGACTTGTGGAATCAAAGGAAAGGGCGGAAAAGCGTAAAGAAGTCCCCGGGGCCAATCCTGGATTAGAGAGTCTCTCAGGGGATGGCCTGGTAGGGGAAAAAGTGTAAAGAAGTCGGGGCACTTGTTGTTTTGGGGTGTAGCAAAAAGATCGCAACAAGGTGTTCCCCACTTCAGAAAAATCTGGTCCACTACAGATTGATTGAGAGACCACTCGTGAGGCATGAGAATGGATCTGCTCAGCCTGTCCGCCAAGAGGTTGGACCTGCCGGGGATGTGCGTTGCTATCAGAAACCGATGAGAGGAAATTGCCCATTGCCAAAGTCTGAGAGCTTCTCGACACAATGGATAGGACCTGGTCCCGCCCTGCTTGTTGATGTACCAGACTACAGACATGCTGTCCATTTGCACTGCAATAGTCCCCGCGGGAAGAAAGTCGTTGAGGGCTTGCAACGTTAAAAGCACCGCTCTCATCTCCAGGACATTTATGTGCAGATGGTATTCTATGGGCTGCCACGTCCCGTGGACCATCCTGCCCTGATAATGCCCCCCCCACCCGATCAGAGAGGCATCCGTAGTGACTGTGGCAACCGGAGGAGGGGGAACAAAGGGTCGGCCCTGGTGAAGTAGAGGGGAAGATATCCACCAGTTCAGATGAGCTCTGCACGATTGTGTGACTAAGATCTCGTGCTTCATCGGAAGACTGTGGAACGACCACTGAGTGAATAACATCCACTGCAGTAGACGCATGTGGAAGCGAGCCAGAGGTAGAAGAACAATGGCCGCAGCCATAAGACCTAGAACTTTTAGAACCAGTTTGGCTTTGACTCTGCTGCTCTGCAATAACACTCGAACGAATTTTTGGATGTCCAAGATTCTTTGATCTGTTAGTCTGGCTGACAACTTGACGGTGTTTAATTCTGCGCCTATAAAGGTGATAGATTGGCAAGGCCGCAGAGAAGATTTTTCGAAATTCACTGAAATTCCCAAACTTTTGCAAAGCTGAAGAGTGAAGTCCCTGGTCTGAAGAAGATGATGTTTGGTGGTGGCGGAGAGGAGCCAGTCGTCCAAATAAGGAAACACCTGGAATCCTTGACGTCTCAGGTGAGCTGCGACCACTGCCATGCATTTGGTAAACACTCTGGGGGCTGAAGTGAGGCCAAAGGGCAGGGCTCTGAACTAATAATGACTGGTCCCTAGCCGAAAGCGGAGAAACCTTCTGGAGCGCCTGTGGATCTTTATGTGATAGTACGCGTCCTGAAGGTCTATCGAGCACATCCAGTTGTCCTTGCCCAGAAAGGGTAAAATGGACTGAAGCGTGACCATCCGGAATCTTGCCTTCTTGACAAATCTGTTTAGATTGCTTAGGTCTAGTATAGGTCTCCAATCTCCCGTCCTTTTGGGGACCAAAAAGAATCTGGAGTAGACGCCGGATCCTACTTGGTCTGCTGGAACAGTCTGGATGGCCCTTTTTTGTAGGAGCTTTGTAACCTCCTGTTCTGCCAAATCCCTTTGACCGGGTGAGATGTCTGGAAGGGATTGGTAAGGTACGGGATACCTTTCGAAGGGGATTTTGTAACCCTCGGATATTATCGACTGTACCCACATATCTTGTGAAAGGGAACGCCAGGCTATTGGGTACAGCGAAATCCTTCCCCCGACTGCCTCCAAGGGTGGACAGTCGGGCAACACCTCAGGGATGCTGAAAGGGCTTCTCAGGGAGAGACTCTCTGTTGCCCTGGTTCTGAGGACCCCCTCTGCCCCTAGGGCGGCGTCTATTATTGTTACCCCCTCTGCCTCTGGGGGTAAACTGTCCACGTGTGTCCGGCGCAGCTCCTTGGGCTTTGCGGAACCACATCTTTCCTCCCTTCTGACCCTTGGGGTAGGGTCTAGAAGGGGCAGAAAAATGGACTCCAACGGCAGAAAGAGTTTTGCCGTCCTGCTCACACCTGGTCAAGGTTTCCTTCACCTGCGGTCCGAACAAAGCCGAACCGTCAAAGGGGGTATTGGTGAAGGACGCCTTAAAGGGGTCCGCAAAATTACAAAGCCGCATCCAGGCTTGACGTCTAAGAGCCACTCCTGTGCCTGCGGCCCTGCTCGCTCCATCGGCCACATAGGATATGAGCCGCATGGAGGAGTTGGTCAATGAATTCAGGATTGCTAGCTGTGAGGCAATCTTTTCTTGAGCCCCAGCAGCAGAAGGATCCTGGACCACTTCACCTAGTTCCTTGAGAATATCTCTTTGAAGCCTGGTGAAGTGACAGATGTAATTCAGCGAACACATAGCAAAGGTCGCTGAAGAAAACATCCGCTTTCCATACCTGTCCATGGTCCTAGAATCTTTGTTGGGAGGATGGACAGGTACTGAAGGATCCGCAAGTTCCTTCTTGGTGGCCGCCGCCACCACCATAGCATCCACAGAGACGCCCTTGGAAAGAAACTGCTTGTCTGCAGGGGCTGTAATAAATTTGGATGGTCTCCTGGGGACCGGTTCCACAGAATCTGGAGCTGCCCACGCCTTTCGGGCCACTACCTGCATAAGTGGGTCGAAAGGCGGAGACACCCAGGAGGTGGAGGGTTGGGATCCAAAAGCCTCCAGGTATACCGACTCATCCTCGGAGGGATCAATGGAGGGCCAATTCCCCCTCTGTTTGAGGAGCTCAAGGATGTCTGAAAAAGAGACATCCTCAGAGGGGGACCGTGGGGAACCCTCCGACTCATCTAAGTCGGTATCAGATGTTGTAGACTCGGGGGAGTCCGTGTGTTTCCTCTTACACGTCCTCTTCTGAGGGGGTTCCCCTGCAGGGTCAGGGGAAACCTCGGAAGAGGAAGATATTCCCAATGGGGAAACCTGGGGCGATGGATCCCTGGGCCTGGGAGCAAGAGGCTGGCAAGAGGCGTCTACAGGCACCGAAGAGGGAGGAGCTAAAGGGATGGACCGTTGACCTGGCTCAGGCGCCAGGACACTCCTCATCACCTCAAAGGCTCCCCTCCCCGGGAGGCCGGAATACTCCCGTTTCGAAGAAATAGGAATTCCCGGCTCCACTGAGAGGGAAGGCTCCGAGGCCGATGTCGGTGCCGAGCTTACCAAAGCCGAAGCTCCGAGAGGGAGAGCGGGCTCAGACAAGGGTCCGATGCCACTAGCCCCCTCGGAGCCGACAAGGGAAACGCGACGACCGGATCCTTCCAAGGAAGGTCTCATGGAAGAGATCGGAGCCGAGGACGACGGAGCCGAAGAGGGATGTATCGGCTCCGGCGCCGACACGGTCACTGTCCCGAGAAGCTCCGGCTCCGAACTCTGGAGGAGAGTCGGAGGAGGAAGTTCAAGGGGTAAAGCAATAGCCGCAGTCTGCTGAGACGGGCTATGGAGCATTTGGGCTAGTGCCTGCGACTTCAGCAGCCTGCTCACCACCCTCTCTAAATCGTGGTCAGACAGCCTGGAAGATCTCGAAGATCGGCTCCGATGACTCCGCTCCGACAAAAGAGGAGATCTCGGAGCCGAATGGATACTCTCCAACGAAGGGGACCGAGATCTCTTTCGGGACGAAGTCATCGGAGCCGAAGTCCCCTGAGTTCCAAATGGAGCCGAAGGTTTCTCGGCTCCGATACTGGATAAGGTGTCGGCTCCAGCCGGAGCCGACAAGGCAACAGTAGATTGGGTGTCTGAACCGATCGGAGCCGACCCCACTACTTTAGAAGCAGAAATATCGGCTCCAGCCGGAGCCGATTTCGGCTCCAGCCGGAGCCGATCTCGGCTCCGAAGGAGCCGGAGCCACCGGAGGAGGCTTAGACACTGTAGCCTGAACCTTCGGAGGCTTGGAAGGTTTACTGGACCCTGTTTTAGAGGGAGAACCTTCGGGCTTAAGTAAGCCACAGAGGATCAATTTATTCCTCCTTTCCTGCAGGACTCTCTGGCTAAAAGAGTGACACAAAGCACAGGAGTCCTGCAGGTGCAAAGGCCCTAGGCAGTAAACACAAGAAGTGTGACCGTCTGTCAGAGACATTTTCTGACAGCACGAGTCACACTTCTTGAAGCCTGAGACCTTGCCTTCCTTAGACATAGTCCTAGAGGAAGAAAGTCACACACACCCCAACAAACACACAATTAATCCCCAAACACACAGACACACAGGTAGGGATTAAGCAAGGGGGTCTAGGCCTAACTGAAACTCTTTTAAATTTATAAAATAGAATTTAAAAGGTTTTAACTATAAGAGAAAGAGGGTGGGCTGTAGAATACTACACACTATAAAAAAAGGGAAATAAGGGAGAAATAACACCCTGACTAAGCTTTCTGAAAGTATCAACTTACCTCAGCTGGCAAAAAGGAGACCTCTTTCGCTAAGCGGCAAACGAGATCTGAGGTAGTCCCACCTTGCATCATGGGATATAGGGTTGCCTCGAGCTGGTAAAAGGAGTTCTCAAGCTAAGAAAGTGCCGAGTCGGAGCCGAGGATCGGCTCCGAACCCATCCAGCAAAAATGAAGGCGAGATTGACAACTTAACATGTGGATCTATGGCTGGTTGCAAATTTTATTTTACTATAGCAAGGAGAGTTTAGTCTTTAGGAAGGATTGCAGGTAAGTAAGGATAGAGGCACCATATAGGAGGGATGGGATAAGGTAAGTGTTGGCGAGGGTGAGTCTAGTGAAGGGAGATTGTGTGTGTTTTTTTTTATATTTACTTGTAGATGACTATCAAACTTTAGCTGGTCATCGATCAGGACGCCTAGTAGTTTAGCATTAGAGACTATTTTGAGAGGAGTATTATTTTGACTGGTGACTGAGAATGAGTTTTTTTCTAGGGTGGTGGTTTTGGAAGCAGTAAATATCATGAATTTAGTTTTAGTAGCATTGAGTGCTAGATGGTTGTCCATCATCCATTGCTCAGTGGAGAAGGCATCTTGGGTTAATTTAACTAAGGTGGGTATAGAAGAGGCAGAGCAGATTATTGTTGAATAGTCTGCATTTTGGACAAGGTTGACATTTGGGATGGCTTGGTAGAAATAGTTTATGAATATATTGAATAGAAGGGGGCATAAAATTGAACCCTGGGGGACACCTGTGGGAGTATTTAGAAAAGGGGAGGTGGCTTTTTTCCATCTGACTGCTTGTTGCCTGTTTGACAGGTAACTAGTAAACCAGGTAATAGAGGAGTGGGATAGATTTAGTTTGGAGAGTTTAGTGAAAAGAAGGTTATGAGAGAGAGTGTCGAATGCCTTAGAGAAGTCAAGGAGGAAAGTGGACACAATGTGGCCAGTGTCACGGGCCTTATTAACTGTTTCTAGGAAGGAGAGGAGAGCTGTGGTAGTGCTGTGGCCAGGTCTGAAACCAAGTTGAGTAGGGGTTAGAAGCTGGTTGTTTATGAGGTGAAGTAGAAGTTGCAGATGGATGCATTTTTCGAGAAGTTTAGAAATGGGGGATAAGATAGCAATAGGTCAAAAGTTTGTGATATTATTGTTATTAACACACTTATGGAGTGGAATAATAAAGGCCTTTTTCCAGAGCTGGGGAACTTGACAGCCAGCAATAGATCGACTTATAAAAGAATGCAGATAGAAAGAGCTATGCCTTCTGTGGCAAATTTTAAGAAACATGAGGGTACACCATCAGGGGCATTGGAGCCGGGTTTCAATGTAAATAGTTTTTTTTTTATGGTGGCTCTAGGGATGGGGTTGAAGGAGAAAGGAAGAGGTTCGGAGCAGGAGATGCTAGGGGAGGGAGGGATAGGTGGAAATAAGAGTGGGGAAGCCGAATGGGAAGTGAAGGAGGATGTAAGCTTACTTACGGAAACGAAATTGGGTGGCTAAGTTCAAGTCAGAGGCATCTGGATCAGGGCAGGGGTTTTCTTTTTTTTCAGGGTTGAGAAGGGAGGAGATTCCATGCCAGAATTTTTTGGGGTTGATGTTGTGGTTGGTTTGGAGTGCAGATAAGTAGGCTTTGCGGTCTGAGATAAGTTTTGTTTTACTTTGTTGCGAATTGTTTTAAATTCATTAAGGGTGGTGATAGTTATTTTTGGAGTAGCGTTTCCAGGCTTTATCCCAGAATCGCATGGCTAGTAAGGTATTTTTGGTTAGCCAAGGTACAGGATTGCTTCTTATGCATTTTGTTTTCAGAGGGGCAAAGGAGTCGAGCAAGTTGAGGAAAGTTGAGGTAAAAGTAGGTAACAGCATTTTCTAAGGGAAGGGTTTTTAGTGGGTTCCAGTTCATTTGTTTAGTGCATTTGAGAATGTACTAGGATTAAAGTTTTTTTTTTTTAGACCGAGTGAAGGTGTAAGTAGGAGTTAGTTGTATGGAGGAGGAAAAATGGTGGGTAAAAGTAGGGAAGTGGTTGCCTAATGGGTCAGGCAGAGTGCCACTATCAGAGATGTAATGTGGATGAGAAACTAGAATCCAGTCCAGGGTGCTTCCAGTAAAGTTCTTGGAAGGCATAGTTGTCGAGTTAATAAGATGAGTGAAGTTGAACAAGTTTATATTAAGTAAGTTTGTAGGAGATTGAATTTTTGGCCAGTTAATATTAACATCACCCAGGATTATAGTTTCATTAGTGATGTTGTTAGAGAACCAGGAGAGTATATCTTCAAGGGTTGAGATATTGTCTCCAGGAGGGTTATAAAGGGAGACTATGCATATAAGTTTATGTTTATATGAAGTAGGGCTGGAATTAGTTCTGCCTTGCCAAATTTGGGAATAGGGTTGGTATAGGGGTAACCAAGTGGAATGATGAGTAGAGATCAAAGTCTTTCATAATCTGAATATCTAAGAAGACCAAGGAGGTGAAGCTGTGGGAAGAGGTGAAATGCAGGAAGCTGATGGTTTGATTCAGATAGCTGATAAAACCTTCTAATTTAGCACCGTCTCCTTTCCACACAATAAAGATGTCATTAATAATGTGCAGATGCATTGCGATATGTTGCCATGTATTAACAACAGAATACATGCAACACATCACAGTGTATCTGCACTTTATTGAGGACATCTTTGTGTGGAAAGGAGATGGTGCTAAATTAGAAGATGTTATCAGCTATCTGAATCAAACTTCCAGCTTCCTGCATTTCACCTCTTTCCACAGCCTCACCTTGGCAGTCTTCTTAGATATGCAGATTAAAAAAGATTTAGACCAAGGTAAAATGGACACAGATCTTTACAGAAAACCTACCAGAATAAACCTCCTGCTACATAATAAGAGTCTCCATCCCACAGGACAAAACATAATGTTAAGTCCCAGGGCTACATGATGACCAAGACCACCACAAAAATGTAACCCTTCCTTAAGAACCTAAATGATCTTGAAAATTATTTTTGATAAGGGGATATGGAAGCGATATATTAAGAAGCATTCTGGAACCTATAATTAAACTAAATAAATTCACCAGCACTTAACAGTCCTTATAGGAGGGTTTTAAAGAAATCTATGGACAACAAATCTAAAGACAGTTGTATCTTGACTTTTACTGTGACTATCACGGCATCATTAATATTATTAGACAGAACTGGCCCATAATTACTGAAACCTCGTATGTAATGGACATCCTTGGAGAAGCTCCTTCTTTTGTGTATAGGAAAGCCAGAAACATCAGAGTTGGGTTGAAGGTAGTCCCAGATCATTGGATACATGCACCACCAATGAGTGTGGAGTCAACTGTGTTTTTTGTCAGCACATACAGGAGGGAGACATGTTTTTCAGCCCTTATTTTAAAAAAAAAATGATTAAAACCAATACAGGAGGTGACTAACTCAATGCAGGTGGTTTACAGGGCAAGCTGCAATGACTGAAGCACTTTATGTGGGGAAAACGTTCAGACTTAAAAGGACGACTTCTGGCCATCTTTCAGAAATTAGAGCCAAGTGCAAGACTAATACACTGGCTCAGCACCTGCAGCTTCACAAAAGACACACTGGCTTTAAATTTCAAATTATTGATTGTGTGAAACTTTTGGAACTGGAAGGAGACATCCCTAACTTTTAGAAAAACATGAACTACTGTGGCAGCTTAAACTGAACTCTTAGAAAACTGGGGCTTAATTATTGCTCCGTAACAAGCATACTAGAACTTAGCAAACTCCCCCACTATTTAAAAGACTATTAAAAGTCTGATATGGGAATGATTAATGCTGACATTAGGCACTAATTATACATGTTAATGTTGTTATAAACGAATATCGAACATTGTAAATATTTTTCAATGAAAATAACTGACATCAGTGCAGTTTTCTGATCATTTTTCTCATTTAAACCAAGTGCTTTCTTAGTTAGATGCCACACTTGAACAGATGCCCAAGGCCTTAATGCTTTAACTGTATTTCCACCTTAGCAATTATAGCTATGGTTTTCAGCCTACTTTGGTGTTCATGTGTAGATTTATACATATGTTCATTAATATTATGATTTTTTACATAGAAACCTGATGAAGTATTTATTTGGTACGAAAGCGATAAAGAAGTTATGAACCTACCATAACGTTCCATGTTAGTTGTCTTCATCCCGCCTTCCTTCTTGCTATTGGGTTCAGAGCCGATCCTCGGCTCCAACTCGGCCATCTTCTATAGCTCAAGAGCTATTTACTGACTCGAGGCTTCCCCTTATCCCAGAATGCCCAGCGTCACCTACCCAGATCTTGTTTGTGATAGCGCACACTAGACATTAACAGAGTGACCAGTTATTAAAACTGGTTGTCCAATACACCTAAACAAGGAAAGAGTTATAGATTTACCTGGCATGTGAAGTAATAAAAGATGCTCAGCCAGTGAAAAACAAAAGGGAACTCTTCACAATCCTCTAGGAAGGGGGCAGGAGGGAGGGACGCAAGAAGGAAGGCAAGATGAAGACAACTGACATGGAACGTTATGGTAGGTACATAACTTCTTTATGTAAAGTTGTCTATCTCGCCTTCGTTCTTGCTGTTTGGGACAGCATCCCTAGCACCTAAAATCCCGGGTGGCTCATTAGAACAAGCTCTTCAGAACAGTAGAACCAAAGGAAGCTCTGCTCCAGGAGACCATATCTACATTGTAATGAAAGATAAAAGTGTGGGGGTTTGCCCAAGTGGCAGCTGCACACATTGAGTCTATGGCCAACCTAGACAAACGCTACAGAGGTGGCTAATGCTCTAGTGGAATGACCTTTTGGTTTAGCTGGTAGCTCTTTATTTTGTAACTGATAAATAAAGGCAATAGTATCAGATAACCATCTGGATAAGGTCACTTTGGAAACTGGAAGGCCTTGTTTGTTGAAAGCATAAGAAAGAAATAACTGGTCTAACTTTCTTAGTTCCTTAGTTCTATGGAGGTAAAAACGCAATTGTCTGTGTACATCCAATTGGTGGAGCTTGTATTCTGCCTTGTTGCTGTGATTAGGAAAAAAAACTGGGAGATCTATGGATTGATTTAAATTGTTCTCTGAGCAGACTTTAGGAATAAAGGATGGATTGGTTCTCAGAGAAACTCTGTCCTTGTGAAACACCAGGTGAGGAGGACGAACACATTGTGCTTGAAGTTCCGAGACATGTCTAGCTGAAGTGATAGCAACCAGAAAAAGTGTCTTCCAAGAAAGAAATTTTAAAGAGCATGATGCTGCTGGTTCAAAGGGAGGCAAAATTAAGGAGGCTAAAACTAAACTGAGATCCCAAGGAGGGGGAGGATCTCTAACTGGGGGTCTAAGAAGAGATGTTTATTTCATAAAGGCTTTGCAGAGCTTATGAGACATTATGCTAGAATTAAGCATACCGATATGAAAATTAGAAATGGCAGCTAGTTGTACTCTAATGGTAGTGGAAGCTGCACCAGACTGAAAAAGCTGTGTTAGAAATTCAAGAATTTCATGGATTGGTGCTGAGAAAGGATCCAAATTTCTAGATTCTGCCCAGTAAGAAAATCGTTTCCATTCACTAGCATATGTTTTCCTCGTAGTAGACTTATGTGAGGAAACAATAATATCACGGACTGCTGGGGAGATATTGGAAAGCCTGGCTAAGGTTGGAAGTGAAGCAACCAAGCTGTGAGCTGGAGAGTTTGAAGGGATTGGTGCAACCCGCCTGATTGGTGAATCAGGTCTGGAACCGGGTCCAGAATCCACAGTTGATCCAGAAGGTGGAGGAACAGGAACCATATTTGTCGAGGCCAGTATGGGGCAATGGGGATCATTTTGCAACCCAACGATTTTGCTTTCTGTAAGAGTCTTGAAATTAGGGGAAAGGGGGAAAAGCGTAAAGGAGTCCCTGAAGCCAATCATGGACTATTTTTTCCCTTTTTAAATTTGGGTTTTTTTATTGGTAAAAAAAGGGGGTTTTTAAAAAATTTAAAAAAATTTTTGGGGAAAATTTTAAGACCCTTTGGAAAACCATTGAAAAAATAAGGGCTTTTTGTTCCCCCTTTTTAGTTAAAATTTTATTGTTTTTAATTTTTTAAAATTCAAAAAATTTTAAAAAATTTTTAAAAATTTTTAAAAATTTTTTTTTGGGGGGATTTTGGGGCTTAAAAATTTTTTTTTGCCCTTTTTTTTCTTTTTTCTTTTTTTTTTGGGTTTTTTTTGGGCTTTTTTTTCCCTTTTTTTTTTTTTGCCCCCCTTTTTTTTTTTTTTTTTTTTTAAATTTTTTTAATTTTTAAAAATTTTTTTTTTTTTTTTTTTTTGTTTTTTTTTTTTTTCTTTTTTTTTTTTTTTTTTTTTTTTCTTCTTTTTTTCTTTTTTTTTTTTTTTTCCTTTTTTTTTTTTTCCCCCTTTTTTTTTCCCCTTTTTTTTTTTTTTAAAATTTTTTGGGTTTTTTTTTTTGGGGGGTTTTTTTTTTAAAAAAAAAAATTTTTTAAAAAAAAAAAATTTTTTTTTTAAAATTTTTTGAGCTTAAGTTTGAGCAAAAGTTTTTTAAGTTAAAAGTTTAAACCCCAAAAAGAAAAGGGAATTGCCCAAAAATTTAAAAATTAATCCCCTGCAATGAAAAACCTTTTTCCCATCTGTGTAGCTCAACTGACCCCAAAAAATTTGGGGGAACTTCTAAATGAGTCAAAAGTTTAGAATTTCTTGAAACTGTAGACAATAATCTTTGATCAAGGTCTTTTAAATTTACAAAGTTAGGGTGATAACAATCTAAGGGGCAAAGCTGATAAATCAGGGTGGCTTGAGTGAAAAGCTCAAATGATTTCGAGTTCAATTTTAGATTTTTAATTTTTTATCCCAGACTGGTTTTTAAAAAGACAAATGGGAAGATATTACAAATCTGATTCATTTCCAAAATTTTTAATAAAATAATCAAAATTTTTCCTTTTTGGCTCTTTGAGTTTTTTTCTTTAACAAAATCCCCAAAAAAATAAAAAACCCAAAAAAAATTAAAAGGTGCACTGTCACATGAAAATGCTGAACAAAATGGAACAAAAAAAGTTATGACTCACCAAATAGTTGCTTTTCATTAGTTTAACCTGGGACATTAAGGATGGTCTGACTAATTTATAGACTGGTAAAATTTAAAAATGGGTTTTCCCCCAGATTTAGTTTGCTGAAAGCATAAAAACTCAACATTTTTTAAAAAATTGATCATGAAAGTCCCCAAAGAGAAGGCCATGTCTTTTGAGAACCCCAAAGCTAAAGCAGGGATGGAGGGGGGGATGGTTGAAGAAAATGAAAAGAACAAATCAAGGAACATTGTTGGGGAAAGTCTTTATCTGAAGTTTTCATTTGCTCTTCAACCTATGGGACAGAGTCCTCAGCTACTAAAAAACTTTGGGAGGCCCTCATTGAAGGATATTCCATAACATGGAGGAGCCAAAGGATCCACTGCTTCTGGAGAGAAGATCCAATTTATAATGGGAAATGAAAGTATGTGAAGATGCCCAGGTAGCTGCACAGCAAATGTCATCCAAAGAAACTCTGGACCAAAAGGGAGCTGAAGTAGCCACAGACCTAGTAGAATGCACCTTAACTTGACCTGGAGGAGACAATCCTTTGGTCGAATACTCCAGAAGTATACATGGAGAGATTCAACGAGAAATGGTGACCTTTGATACACGTTTCCCTAGAAAGGGCTTAAAGTAGAAGACAAAAAGTTGATCAGACTTGAAAAGGCCTTTGTTCTGTGCAAGTAAAAACATAATTGTCTATGAACATCCAGCAGATGCAATTTATACTCTCCCTTATTCTGAAAATTCAGAAAGAACTCAGGGAGATTAATCATGTTTGATTATAATGCCACTTTCAGCAGAAAGGAAGGATTAATGCGCAAAGATACCCTGTCTTTATGGAAGATCATGTAAGAAGGCTTAATCAATAAGGCCTGAAGCTGTGACACTCTTAGCTGAGGTAATGGCAATCAGGAAGGCTGTCTTCCAAGAGAGGAACTGCAGATCCACTGAAGCAGCGGGTTCAAAGGGGAAAAAACAAGACTTGAAGGACCAAAGTAAGGTCCCAAGGAGGCATAGGGTCCTTGACTGGTGGCCTAAGAAGAAAAGTACCCTTCAGAAAAGCTTTACATAGCTTAGGAATGGCAAGAGAAGCTGAATTATCCCTATGTGGAAATCAGAAATAGCCACCAGCTGAAATTTAACCGTAGAAAAGCTAACACCTTATTGAAAAATACATGCCCAAAAACCCCTAAGATAACAGGAACCGGGCAGTGAAGAGGTCCAAATCAAGAAACGTTTCCACTTACTCGAATAAATCTTCCTTGTGGAAGATTTATGAGTCGCTCTAAAATCTTCTTAACCAGAGAAGAAAGCCCGGGACTTCTATCATGGGAACTGGAGCAGCCAATCGGTAAGCTTCAGACTGGCCAGATCTGATTATGGAATCCCGGAGGGATGTGAAATCAGATCTGGAACTGCATCCAGTGAAGAGGGAGGACACACTGCATGACACCACAGAGAAGGGAATCATACTTGGTGAGGCCAGAAAGGGGCAATGAGGATGACTGAGCTCCCCAGCCGTTGAGCTTTCTGAATGAGCTTTGGGATCAGAGAAGCGAAGGATAAGCAAAGAAGACCGGAGGGCCAAGCATGAACCACAGCATCTCTGGGAGACTCCTCGAGAGGGATCAGAGCAAATAACTGTATTTGCACTGAAAGGAGGCGAAGAGATCGCAGCAAGGCTGACCCCACTTTAGAATGAGAAGTTATGTACCTACCATAACGTTCCATGTTAGTTGTCTTCTCTCGCTTTCTTTCTTGCTGGATGGGTTCGGAGCCGATCCTCGGCTCCGACTCAGCACTTGCTAAGCTCGAGAATCACTTTTACCAGCTCGAGGCAGCCCTATATCCCATGATGCAAGGTGAATTACCCAGAACTCGTTTGGTATCTAGAGGAAAACTGCCCGCAAACTTTCCACAAGGAAAGCAGAATAATAGCCTAGAAGACTGCAAGGAAACCAGGTAAAGGAGATCCCGAGCTAACTGGTGTCCAGGAGAACAATCTCCAGAAGGAAAATCAAGGTCTGTCCAGGCTAGGGGACAGGAGGGGGGAAGAAAGAAGGCGAGAAGACAACTAACATGGAGCGTTATGGTAGGTACATAACTTCTCAATGTTAAGTTGTCAATCTCGCCTTCATTCTTGCTGGATGGGACGCGTCCTAGCACCTCTATCCTGGGTGGCTCAATGGAACAGACTCTTGAGAACTGTGGAACCAAAACTTGCCCTGTTCCTGGAGGCCAAATCCAATTTGTAATGAGAAAAAAGGTATGAGGAGTGGCCCAAGTGGCTGCTGCACAAATAGTGTCAAGGGTAGTCTAGCCTGAAAGCTGTAAGTGGCTAGACCTCTAGTAGAATGTGCTTTAGGTTTTGAGATCAGCTGTTTGCCCCTCAGCTGATAAATGTCAGAAATGGTGGAAGATAGCCATCTGGATAAGGTCACTTTAGAAACAGGAAGACCTTTCCTATTTTCAGCATAAGAAAGAAAAAGCTGATCAGATTTCCTAAATTGCTTTGTTCTGTCCAAATAATATCTGAGTTGGCGATGAACATCAATGATTTGGCCAAAAAAAAAAGGGGGGGAGTTTTTGTTCTGCCCTGTTAAGTGCCCACAATACCCATTATTGTCCAATCTCAGCTTCCCTCCCAAATGTGAAAAACATGCATACTCTCAGTTAAACTATGTTTTTGCCTTTAAGAAAAAAAAAGTCCTAGCTGTCATTAAATGAACGGATTTTGCATTATTACGATTTACACTGAAGGGAATATAAGCAAAGGCATTCCTACTAACAACCATGTATTAAACTAAATTTATTTTCACTGAACTGTCACTTTCCCTTTTAAGTACTAGTTTTAAAGGGAACGTCCCATGGGTTTTTTGTTTCGATTCAGCCTTTGTTTAAATTTCAGGTTTGCCTTCCTGAGCATGCTCACCTTTGTCTGAGGGGGGTGGAGGAAGAGTGCCTGAAGGAAGTTTCAAAGGTGTTAGCCAAATTCCATCTCAAATTGCAGTTGTACTGACAACAGCTATCCAGAAACAGATTAATCTGTGCATTTTACCCATTGAGAAAAGTAGCCTTTCAGGCATTTTATGACCCGACTGCTGCTGCTACTCTAAAAAGCACATCAGTAATGCAAGGCTTTTAAAACATTAAACAGGGTTTTTTTCTTTGTTTCCTTCATTTCATACTTTATTCTGTGGTGATTGTGAATCCTGGCCATCTACAGCAATTTTATGACACGGCTTCTACCTACAGAAAGCATCTAAGTCAGACAAACAGCAGTGGAAACTATATTGCTCTTTCCTTCATGTTTTACTGTATTCTGATGTTTGAGTACTAGTCTGGTGTAGTGACTTTCTGACCTGCAGCAATTCTATAGAAAGCATGTGTATGACAGAAGGTTGGAGCTTTAGCAGACACACACTTCTGTTCCTTTTTCAGCTTCTAGTTTGATATGTGCTGATTTCTGAACACTACTTGACAAATGCAGTATTTTTTTATGAGCGGCCTGCTTCTACATCTGCAGAAGCATGAATGATACAAAATTTAAACACTTATACACACTGATTGTCCCTTTTCCCTGGCCCAGCTTTCTTTATTTTAAGTATGAGCCAGGAGTTGGGGTCATAGCTTCCCAATCCAATGTAAATCGGAGAGAAACACAAATCCACACATTAGTTTATCCTGGGAGCTGAAAGAAAAACTGTGGATTTACAGGATATTTAAAAGTACAATGACACTGTGGGTGGGAATGAAAGTGACATGTCAAAGTGGGCGCAGGTTAACTCAGACCCTAATTTTAAACACTGGGATTGTCCCTTTAATATTTCCCCCCATACAGATGCCTCAAAATCCATGGTTTAGTCATTTCATGATTAACTGCCTGTGCCTGCAAACAATTCATCTGCAAACCTCTGTTGATAAATTAAAAAGAACTGCTAATGGCACAGCTCATCTCAAATGCTACGCACACGATTTTAGTGAACACTTCTAACAATACACTGCATTTGAAAATATTAGTACTATCTTAACATCACTGGCATTAATCATCAGTCACTTATAAGACTCTGCCCTCCTCATGTCAAGTATCTGCATATTGTACAGAGAAACATGAAATGGATTTCAAGAAATCATATAGATATATATATATATATATATATATATATATATATATGCAATACTGTATACATACACACACATATATATATATATATATATATATATATACACATACACATATATATATATATATATATATATATATATACACACATGTATATATATGTATAAATATGTATGTAT